>NW_009646931.1:2931691-3010330 GCF_000708025.1 Charadrius vociferus | reverse complement strand
AAGTCTAGCATCGAAGCTCTAATTGTTTACAACTGTTCTTTCTTATCATGATAGATATAATGAATCTCAGAATTGTATCACCACCACTGGCCTTGGTTTACCTGGTAAAGAATTTGTTTCATATGCATACAGACTAATTGATTATCTTCCTGTTTCTCTCACAGTGATGGTTTTAGAAAAGTGTCAGTCCCACAAAATACAAGCTGAACTGGAAAGTGAGTTTATAACTATGGTATCACTGATTTGATTAGTATATTTCTGGATGAACAACATCTAAGTAATGAAATACTGAATCTGTTCAGTTAGTTTGAACTTGTCAAAGTAGCATAGATGTCTAGTTCTGTTTATTGATACTTAAAATGCATTTGAAGGTACTAATTGTATATTCATATACAAGGATCTGCTCCAGAAATCTCACCAGGAAAAGAGCTTTTACTGGTTACGCATCAAGATCTGCTTCCTCCCGTTTCTGTGGCACCAGTTGAACCAGGATCAGATGAATGGATTTATGTTGATGAACCACTTCCCAAGGTACATCCACTCATGATTAAAAGTCATATATAAAAGTAGATATTTTTCTCAGTATTCTATGAATATTCTACCTAAACCTTTTGTCTCATTGCATGTTATTTTCTTCAATATTTTTCAGTGAAAGATACACTAGTACTGTATTATAAATATCTAAAAATACAAATAAAAATTGCTACTAAAATATGTAAAATAAGGGAACACACTTTAAAATTTTGATCATTGTTTTTTTTTTCTAAATTCTTCACAATGATGATGAAGAATAGCACATGGATGCCAAAATAATAATACTTTTTAATATCATGAAATACTAGCATAGATTTAATGAGGTCGGTTTCCTGTCTCTGACAAGGGCCAGTTGTGGATCATGTAGAAAGAATGTAAGAATGGGGGGAGTGCACACTGGTCTTTCTCCTAGAATACTTTTTTCTAACATGTTTTCCCCTAGTGACATCTTCCTAGTTTCCAATGATCTGAAACTTAGGGATTTCCTGAGCTGACTTTATATCTGCATCTTTGTGTCCAGTAGCTCTCTCAATAGAATTTTCTTCCATGATTATGTGTAGTTGCTTTTTTTTGAAGCAATTTAATTTTTGGTCTCCATATAGCCTGTATAATTGTACTCATTCTGAAAACATATTTCTGTCTCTTTGCTTTAAACCTGTTGTTTGCTTGGGTCATTTGATGACCCTAGTTCTTGTGTTGTGAGATACAACAAATAGTAATTCTATAATCACCCCCTGAAGGCATTTAAGATGTGAGAGGCATCTATTATATCTTCATTTTGCTCAGTGTTGCTTTGCTTCTCCAATCCAGTCATAACCTGTTTAACTGTCCTCATGTGGAGCACTTCTTATGCCCAATCATGATTCTTGCCCTTCTGTCTGTCTGTTCTAGTTCCACTGTAAATTTTTTGAGATGGAAGCTGGGGCAGTATGCAGTATTTGAGATTTAGATTTGAAGGGGGCATAATGATGCTTTGTATTTTGTTCTGTGATTCCTTTCCTAATATTTACCAGTTTTGTCTTTGTGGCTGCAATTAGCTCACATATGCTGGGTTTCCTCTGGCCGTGGGCTTTATTTTGCATTTTGTGACATTTGGTCAGTCAAAGGTCACTTTTGCAACAGTAGACAAGCAGCTTAGATTTTTACCAGCTTGAACCAGGTGTGTGTCACCAAATTTTGATACTTAAGTACTCACTTAGTTGCTTCACTTAGTTGCTTCACTTAGTTTACGAGTATTTCCAAAACCACAGATAATGGAGTATTCTGCTGGACTTTCCCATTCATTGTGAGTGCTGCCACTTTTTTCCAAAGAAATGCACAGGATAAACTTTATGCTGGTACAGTGTCTAAAATCAGTTGTAAATCAAAAGAAATACATAGTGAAAAAAATCAGCAATATGATTTCATGAAATCATCTTTCTTGTATTTGCTGATGCTACAGCTGAATGGGTTACCAAGAAATATATCAATTAATTTTGATGTTTTTTTTAAAATTCACAGGAGATACCTGGTTTTTTAGTGCCTTACTGGGAAATGGTAGAAAATGCATATATGAATACCATCAAAACTATACTTAGATGTCTAAGGGATGAACAGTACTCTGTGATTTACTACTTAGCAGATGTTAGGTAAGTAAAAGTAGTAGCATGTTGCATTAATATTAGTATTTTGTATTTTCCCTGTGACATTCTATATGTCTTTTAACACCAAAATTATTATTACCATAACTTACAGAAAAAAATTCCAGGATTATTTGAAGCGTCCAGATCTTAAGCAGGAGTTTGTATCTCAGTGGCAATCAGATTTTAATTCTATTGCTGATGACCTGAGAGAAGATGAGGAAACAAAAGCAGAACTACACCAAAGAGTTACTGTAAGTAAATGGCAAAATTTATAATATACTCTGAAGTATTATTTCATTGTATACAAACTTGTCCTGGATGTAACATGAATATTATTATTATTTACGTTTTTTCCTTTTTACCACTCCTCTTAAACTATGTCACTTCCTCTTGTACATAAAGTGTTTTTCACACTCTTCTCTGGTTTTTGGCCATATCTTTCTTATGTCTTGCTTCTTTTTTGAGGTTATACCGTGGTATCCTGGCGCATTGTAAAAGCAATATTCCTCTCCTTTCTTTTTCTTCATGTTTGATGGTTTTTAGAGATTTACTTGCAAGTTTGGACATTTCTATCACATTCTAACAAATCTTGGCAGTCATTTAGCTTTTCCATAAATTATATATAATAATATATGCTTTCTAAAACTGATTCATACAAAGTACAGAGCATTTGTTTGACATGTTTTGACTCAGGTAGATCTTTGCTAGGTCGTACATGCCCTGAGAGTTCTTCACAAGAATCTTTAAGAATAAATGTCCTAACAAGTTCAGAGCCAGATTTAACATAGGTAGGAAGTAGAGCTATCTTTGAATTTATCAGATTCCAATCTCAGAATTGACATGATTTTTAGTTGAAATCGTATCAGTAAATGCTCCCAGAAAAAGGGAAAAAAATGCTGGCAATATTGTTAGTTGAAGGGAACGTTGGTAGAATCACGGATCAATTCACTGAGATGGAAAAGGCATTGGAACTCCTTTTCTATAGCATTATTTCAGTAGGATGAAGTAGAGGACTAAAAAATCATCATCCATATTCCTAATTTCTACTAACTGGAATTATAAAAATACTGGAATCCCTCTGTCCTGAATTTTAGAATGCTAAAATTTAAAATATTTGGCCTTTCACTAGTAACTGAAATCTATGTTTGACCTTGTCCATTTCAAATTAGGTTAAGAGGAGGTGATAGTCCCATATGATACAGTGAGACTCAGATACTATGATAAGGCTAAGCACAGTAAGTAAGGCAGTTTGGAATAAATATGTGATTTCCCGAATTTCTGCTTCTGAATGACCCATTCCAGTCCTTGTGGATCCTAAACCTGTGGGTGAATGTGAAGATGAAGAGTTTTTAAGACCTGCCCGTTGTACCTCCCTGAATGTGAGAATTCTGTCCTCCATCCTTCCTTGATGCTAGAAAGTGAGAGAGAGGAAATGAAAAGGGTGATAATCTGTGGAATGTTTTTCCTCAAACATTTTCGGCTTTCCCAGACTGCTCAACTCTGTCATCTCAGTTAGACCTTTTCTGAAACACTGTCCACACTGGAAGGTGCCAGCTGTGAAACACGAAAACCAAATTTCGCTGATATCAATTGGAAAATGTAAAAATCCACCCTGTTTTGTGATGTGTGGAAAATTCCTCAAAGGCCTAAAGCCAAGGCCAAAGGGCAGCCAAGGCTTCGGCATTCTAAATATCCAAACTCAGAATCACTGTGGCTAAATACATTTCAGCAGCCCATCTCTGTTACAGTATCTTTCAGCAATTTCTCCAACTTCCCTCTCACTCCATTGCTATCATTGAACCTGGTCAGTCACTTAGTCCCACTACTCTTTTTACGGATAGGAGGCGACTTAGCACATACATCCATTTTTTCTTTTTTTCACCCACCTGAGTACAAGGAAAGAGAGAGAAGTTGCTTGACTTTGAAAAGAGTATGAGTGGTGGGAGAGGAAAAGAAGAGACACATAAAACATTCTTTTAACTTCTCACAGAGTAAGATATCTCACTGTCTCCCTCTCCAGTTATCCCCACTGCTTAGAGTAAATCAAAATTGTGACTTGAATAATATGAAGACAAAGAAGAAAATGTTCCTCCTTATGTGTCTCAGGAAGGTACTAGAAAGAGCTGTACATCAGTTTGTACAAAACATCAGGTTTTTTTGTTGGTATAGTATTGGATTTATGTGGCAAGGTTTTGGTAGCAGAGAGTCTGCAGAGGTGGCTTCTGTAAGAAGACATCAGAGGCTGCCCCCATGTCGAATAGAGCCAATGCCAGCTAGCTTCAAGACGGACCTGCTCCTGGCCAAAGCTGAGTCAGTCAGTGACTGTGGTGGTGCCTTTGTGATAGCATACTTAAGCTGAAAAACGCTGCCTGGCAGCCGTGAGGAGTGAGAAAATGTTAAAGAAACAACTACGCAGTCACCCAGGTCAGTAAAGAAGGAGGAGGAGTAGGTGTTTCAGGCACCAGAGCAGAGACCATGGTGACGCAGGTTATTCCACTGCAGCCCATGGAGGACCACAGTGAAGCAGATATCCACCCTACAGCCCATGGAGGACTCCATGCTGGAGCAGGTGGATGTGCCCTGAAGGGAGCGGCAGCCTATGGACAGCCCACAACAGAGAAGGCTCCTGGCAGGAACTGTGGCCCATCGAGTGGAGCCCACACAGGAGCAGGTGTTCTGACAGGACCTGTGGCCCATGGGGGACCCATGCTGGAGTGCTATCATCCTGAAGGACAGAACCCCATAGAACAGACCTACACTGGAGCAGTTCTTGAAGAACTGCAGCCCATGGAAAGGACCCACGTTGGAGAAGTTCATGAAGGACTGTATCCCATCAGAAGGAGCCTACTTTGGAGCAGGGGAAGAATGTGAGGAGAAAGGAGAGGCAGAGACAACACATGATGAACTCACTGCAACACCCTATTCCCTATCCTCCCTGCACCACTTGGGGGACAGGAGGTAGAAGAATCAGGAGTGAAGTTAAGCCTGGGAAGAAGAAGGGGTGGGGGAAAGGCATTTTTAGTTTTGTCCTATTTCTCTCTATTCTGCTCTGTTATTAACTGACAATAAATTAAATTACTTTCCCCAAGTTGACTCACTTTTGCATATGATGGTGATGGGTGAGTGATCTCCCCATCATTACCTTGACCCACAAGCATTTCCATCATATTTTCTCCTCCTGTCCTGTGAGGAGCGGGAGTGATAGAATAGCTTGGTGGACACCTGGCAGCCAGCCAAGGTCAACTCACCACTGCAAAACAGATAAGTTGTATGCTTGTATCTTTTTGATTCAGTAGCATATCCTTCTGTGTGTATTGTACAATGTGGACAACCACGAATGTCTGGTAGCCTTCACCTCTGCTACTTTCTGTCTATGCCGTCATTGATGTGTTAGGTAGCCCAAAGACTTTTCAGCTTCCCTGTGGCTTTTGTCCAACAGAGGACGACTGGATTTGTCTGAAGTCTTTGGATGGGGGGACAGGAACAGGATCTGACATATTAGGGTGAGACCAAGATCTGGTGAATATGGAATCACTTACCACCTGAAGCCTAAGCTCCTCATTGCAGGGCTAGTAGTCTGGAACACCTTTTCTCTTTATCCCAAAACAGGTCAGGTGGGGCAAAACTGCTTGGAGCCCGAGAGAACTCATCTTAGCCTACCTTAGCAGTGCATTTAACAGCACTCTTCCCATTACCTCTTATTACACAGAAGTCTGTCACACTGCTTCCATGCAGAGATGGCAATGGGGAACAGAGGGTTTACATGCATGGTGTATGCTTAGTAGGTGTTCAGTGCTGTCAGTGAGCCACATAGTGCTGCTATTAGATATAGTCAGTAGTTGAATAGCCCTTAGTTACAAAGAATGTTAAAGAAAAATGGTGTGAAGCTATCTAAATTGGAAGACTACCCACACTCTGACATAATTTTCTCAGAATTTTTCATATTGCACATCCTCTTAGAGTATTCTTATAAGTGTGTTAGTTAGAAACCCATTCAAGTGGAAAGTTGTTGAGGCGGTGGGAGCTTAACTATTCATATTCTTATGTCTTTGTCTAGCTTAGATAGGTCTTCTCTGCCTGAGGAAAGCAAGGCAGCCTACACGTTCATCTCATACCTCTGTATTCTTCTCTCTGGCACAGGTGTAAAGCTACTTTCTGTCAGCTCTCTGGAAGCATATGACTTGTTGACCAGGCTTTGACTTTTATAACAATAATGAGAAGGGCTCAAATGGGAGGCACAGACAAAAAATATAATTTTTAGTAATAATTATTAAAAAGATATTTAAGTTTTCTTTCATAGTTCTTTTTCATATTTGATTTTGTGTTTTAGGACCTAAGAGATCTTCTGTGGGATATCTGTGATAACAGAAGGGAAGAAGCAGAGCAGGAACGTACCAATATCATGAATGATGGCTGGTTACTAGATCATAGGGGAATTGCAATGAACCATTTCTTTTCACTTATGCAGGTATGGATCTACTACAGAGTCTGCAATGGAAGGGGACAGTGAATTAGATTTGGAGGACAGTGGGCCTCAGAGCAATTTCATATGGTTGGCTCAAAATAAATGAGGAATTGAGAATTAGATAAGCAAATGTTCATGCCTTTTCTTATCTTGAAAGTTAAGAGACAAAAAGTAGATGACATTCCATACATTTAACTGTTTGGCAGGTTGAGAAAAATACCCTGGTTATTGTCCAACCCCCCAAATTTTCAATGTGTAGTGTGTAGTGCTACTTTTTGCAATTTTATCAGTCCAGAGAATCATCTGAGTTTTGTAACAGAAATGTTAGAGCTGGTTATCCTTCTGTGATCATATTGACACCTTCTATTAGTTTACAAATTATATTACTCACTGCTGTTGTAGATCCACTTGCTGTTATGGTTGTTCTCTATTTCCTGTATCACAAAATTATTTCAGTTTTAACTTCACCAGTGTGACTTGAAATTTTACCTACAGACTGAAAAAAAATTTGCAATGAATGTTTTTGAGAATGTGATATCATTTGTTGCACTTGAGAAAATCCATTCAAATATGACCCAGCTTTCACACATATAACCTTAGAGTTTTTGAGAGACCATCTTCAATTAGTTGGCTCTCCCCTCCTGCACATAAAGCCTTTCACCTGCTTCAGCTTAAACATTAGTTTTTTCAGTTCCTGAAGTAAAGTAAGATTGCCCTGTGACTGCTGTTCTAGGTGCATAGATTTGTCTGGACTGGACTGGAATAGACTAGTCTAGACTGGACTAGATAGTCTTTTTTGTAAACTGAGTGACCATTCTCTGAAATTTTTCACAACTTTAAAGAAGACAATGAAAACAAAGCTTTAAACTTGTACCATGTTATGCTAATTTGGCTGAAAAATCAGACCTAAGCAGCTTAGGGTGGGCTCCCTTCCCTTTAATTATCTGTGTTTTATATGTTGAATAAACCAGGGAACCACTCTCTTACCTTATATGAGTGTTATGGTAATTTAAGTAAAGTTTGTGAAGTATTCAGTTGCCATAGTAAGGAAATTATTAATTCTGTTTTCCGAGAGTCTAAATAATGCCCTAAACAATGACTTAAGGCCACCACCTAAAGAAAGAGATCTAAATATCAAATAACTGCTGACTAACTGATCACATTAATCCTGTAATTAAGATGTTTATAGGACCAAGAATTTAAAAAATATATCTTGTGTTATATGCATAAGTGAGTCAAATTAAAGTAATATTGCTTAGCTTAAATCTTTTATTTTTCTCCTTTCATATTCTTGTATAACTTCGTAATCGAAATTCTCTTCTAGCAGAATTTCATGGACATGTATGATTGCAGTCCAGAGGAGAATCACTGAGTCTAATTTGATCTGTCTTGTGTGGATATGCAGGATAGCCTTTAAAATTACCAATACATGTATTAACCATGTGTAAGCTTTTGTTTTTCTAAAGAAAAACGAAAAGAAAACGATTTTTACTTTCTTTACTTACTATATACTCCCCCAAATAAATGAATTATTAATGCTAAAACTACAGAACTAAAAATATAATAACTATATCTTTATGTTATGGCTTTGTTTGAGAAGCAGCCAAAAATAGGCTTCTTTGGTCTTGAGCTCTCTGTGGGTTTTTCTGTGGGAAGTTACATATATTCCCCAGGTGGCTTTGTTACTGTATAAACACATAGATTTGTATAAATGCCGTTTATCAGATTTCTTTCCACCTTTCTGTTTACGTACTGTTATACTAAAAGATATTTTCTCCCTAACTTATGGATAAGTGCTGGTTTATACCACAAAGGTTTTCTCCTTCGTTTTGTGAATGTGGTTTTGTGCATTTTCCCATGAATATTTAGTACTGTTTTGTCAGTTAGAAACTAACACCATACTGTATCAATAAATCAAAGTATGACAGGTGTTAAATGTTTTTCGAATCTTACTTTATTTCTTCCAAGATGATTCACACAAAAAGATCTCCAAGACACTTACGTGTGTAAAGTCTGTTGATGTCTTTGGTCCAGAAAAACTGTATGGCTTTTGCAAATTTCTCTGTTACTTAAGCCTTTTTATTTTATGCTATTAAGGATTTTATTTCTTTTGGACAAAAAGATCCCTATAATTTGTTGGTACCAGTATACTTGCTACTGTAGAAATACACATACATGAAAATATATTGTAATTAAATTTCATGCCTCAAACATTATTTATTGTAAATAATTTTTCCTATTCTAATGAAGATTTTTATTAATCCTTAGAAATACCAGTGTGAAGACACTATAAATGCAAGTAGAAGTATACACTATACATTTTCAAACAAATACAGTTATGTTTGTCACTCTCCCTCAAACTCTTAGGATTTAAAATTGCTTCTGCTATCATGTAGTTAAACATGTAGCAGAAATTTGTTGTGAATTGCAATCTTTCTGTCCTTTCTTCTTAAGGTTGAAGTGGATCGTTTCCAAGATACAAAGAAACTTCTTCATGACTATTATAGGGCAATGGAAGGAAAAATCCCAACAGATGATGGTCAAGATTTTACTAGAATACCATTGTTAGATGTTATTGATATGGACCAGAAAGAAGATCAAAATGAATCAAGAAGGTAGAAATGCGTAATTATACAAACTTCAACAAATACAATACACTGATATCTTTGTGCGTGTATGTGGAAATAGATATATGTGTATATTTCAAAGGATGGGGAAATAAGAATTTTTAACTAGGGAATATAGTCAAAAGATGAATCTTGAATCACCTTATAGGTTTAATTTATCCCTGATTTTTTATTGATGTACCTATATCATTTTCACTAATGCATCTCTGAATTATAAAACATTGTAAAAGCTGCCTTAGAGAGAAATCTTTCATAGAAATGTTTCTTACTTTCTTTGTTGCCGACAGTTTCCAGCACATTCCTCACATTAGTAAGTTAAATATTATTATGGAACATTAACAGGTTTAAAATTTGCACCAACAAATATAATTAAATGGGTTATGTAATGACAAATATAAATCAAAGCAGCTTATGAAGATGCACAGAACTGAATGGCACATTAAAAGGTAAGGGATACCATCTAATAGTTTTACAGTATCAAAAATGCTGTCAATAATGACACCTGTTTTTTTTAAATACTTACAGTTCGTTTAGAAACTATCTGAGTAATGCGGCTGCATTTCTAGCCCATGTGGAATACATCAGCAGAACACATAGTAATTTCACATAGTTTTATCCATCTATTATTATTTCTTAGCTTCTGTAGTTAAACTAGACA
Organism: Charadrius vociferus; assembly: GCF_000708025.1. Classification (NCBI taxonomy): domain Eukaryota; kingdom Metazoa; phylum Chordata; class Aves; order Charadriiformes; family Charadriidae; genus Charadrius; species Charadrius vociferus. The sequence goes on along the minus strand of NW_009646931.1, from coordinate 3,000,424 downwards.
ATTTTCTTGGCATCCACACATTTTACCAGTTTTGGTTGTAAGGGTTCATCCCTTTTCTGTTGCTATGGCAAATTTTGAAAATCACATTCTCATTCTCTTAGTATATTCTCTAATGTAGTCATAAATTAACACTTTTTGTAAAGGGAGGGTGTGAGTTATGCCTTATATTTTACTTTTAAGGATTCCTCTAGTTTCTTGGAAACTGCCTTCACCAGAAATAAATATTACCAAGTCAAAAAGCAAAGGAACTCTACAGAAGAGTGCTAGGGATGAGAATTCTGAAAACATAGTGACCAGTTTTAGGAAAGATGAACATCTTATTACTGATAAATGGCAAACAGCAGTAACAGCAGTATCAAATATGGTAAGGAATGTTTTATTTACTTAAATATTACTGGATTGGAAGGTCAAAGCCTCCCATTCAGTAGGCAGCCTAAACACACAGCCTTCACACTGTGTATCTCAATTTCATGCCTCTTGCTCCAACACTGATATTTCCATGGAATGTGTTTCTATGAGCAAAATATTGGAATCTGTGTATTATCAGCACTTCTGTATTTGTAACTGACCCCTTCATTCCATTACTGAGAGAAATGCTTTGAATGTTGACTCTGTAAATCTGCTTCCATGATGAACTTTCCCCTTATCCCTCACTAGAAGCAGGAGAAAAAGGACAACTTTATCCTGTGATGCAATGTTTGCTCAAACCTTTCACAACTTCAAAAGCTATGGTTACATTCTTTATTGTATATAGCTAAAAGTAAATTAGGTTGGCTTTTCAACTGGTTGGTTTCTAGGTTTGCTTTTTCTTTTCTCCTTGATCATTTTAAAATATATAAATTTCAGCACCCTTACAATGTAACTGTAGTCATGCTTTGCATATTGTTGATTCTTACATTTTTCACTTTTTCCTAGATTTCAGGTAATGGATTACAGGAATTAAACCCACTATGTCTCCCTCTTGCAGTTTTGCAGTAGAATTTTATTTTTGATAAATAACAAAATGTAATCGATTTAATTAGTCAAAGTATCTTTTTTGTTTTATTTATGTGTTTATGTCTCAGCAAGTACTTCCAGCAAATATAGGTTATTTAAAACAGTAGCTTCACAGTGTTGATACTATGTACTTTACTATGTGTGACTATGGTGTCAAGGTAACAGCTGAAATACAGTCTAAAGAAATGGAGGAAGAAAAAGAACGTCAGCAGCTAGAACTGAAAGAAGATCTGAAATCATCACAGACACTGTCAGGCAAAGCTACTGGGAAAGTTGCCAAAGATACCAAAAAGCTTTCTCCTAAATCAGCTACTAAAAAGAAAGGTATTTGAAATGCAGACTTTGTTTTAGTAGTGCTTGAAATTACTGAGATGTAAATTTGCCAGTAATACAGAAAAGAGTAAGCCAAGACATTTAATTTGGAGGAGGGCCCCAAAGATGATCAGAGGGCTGGAGCACCTCTCCTGTGAAGACAGGCTGAGGGAGTTGGGGTGGTTCTTTACTGTGAGGGTAGTGAGACACCGGAACATGGCCCAGAGAAGTTGTGGATGCCCCATCCCTGGAAATGTTTAAGGCCAGGCTGGATGGGACTTTGAGTAACCTGGTCTAATGGAAGGTGTCCCTGCCCAGGGCGGTGGGGTTGGAACTAGATGATCTTTAATGTTCCTTCCATCCCGAACCATTCTGTGATTCTATGATCTTGCTCGTAGGCCTGGGAAGAATCTGTCCAACCTACAAAATTTATTTGCAAAAGGGAAACAGACCTAAAACTCCTTATCTCTTTAGCCTAGAAATTTAGGCAGTCTGCTGGAAGGAATCGTGGCATGCAATGCTGTTTATACCTTTTTTCATAAATACTTCCTTGAGCAGGTAGTAATTTAAGTAACTTCCACTTCTTTCTGCAAAATGCCATAGCTCCAGTGGGAAGCAAGGCTAGTAGCCTAACCCTTGTATCTTCCGTAAGGATATTCTACATAGCAAGAGAGGGGCTCAAGCCCTATGGGTGTAAGTGTAGCCTGAAATTCAGGTACTACATTTCCAAGAGAGAAAGATGTAACTGCAGGGTTATTGTTTATGAAGCAGCTGACTTATTTTCTTTGACAGATGTTTTATTTGCACTCTACTCAGTGCTCTCTCTCTCGTAGTACACTGAACAAGTATAGCCCTGCAAATACTTAGCCACATGGATACCTAATTTGTGAGCCCCGGGGAGCCTTAGGTGTGTGCTTAGCATCTCAATCCAGCCAAGAGAGTAGCAGATTTTCAGGTTTCTAGAAAAGCTAGCTATCACCTGTTGTATGCTAAGTGACTAGGTTGGAGTTTGTGGATTGCTTCTTGGAACTAAATTTTTGTTCAGACCTGGTACTAGATGACTTACCTGAAATCACAAAACTATAAAGTGACAGAACTACAACTAGAACTCAACTATGCATTCCTCGTGGTAGAAGATGAAGTATCAACTGATAGATCTGTAACTGAAGTATCAACTTTGATATCATGATAAACACAGTGTTACTGTAGCGCTCCTCTAATAGAAGAGTTCCCTAGAATACAGCTATAGGCTAGTAACTGAGTGATACGATTTAACACATACAATTTTATCACTTCTAGATTTGACCATTTACATGTATTTATTTACCTTATACATCATGCAATGTCATTATTTTTTTCTGTAACAGCTCCATCTGCTCTTCTCTAGGACAAAACAGTTAGAAATATTGTAATATTTTTGAGTAACAGTCAAAGTGTTGTGACTGCAGAATTTCATACGATCTTCAAAAACATGATAAAATACCTTTACAATGTCTGTTCATAGATATGTAAGTTAGAAGAAGCTGGAAAAGCAGCTAACAGAATGGGTTAGAAAGGCATGAAATAGCATACTCTCTTTTTTTCTTCTGATATAGTATGATTTTTTTGAATAGTATTATTGTTCTTTTCACTGCTTTGATGGTAACCAAGGATATTAACTAACATAGCATTTTTACTACAGTTTGCTAAACTTGAATTTGCTCCAGAAGGAACAGCTATCATTCAAAAGAGTTTTCTTTATGTGCTGGTTGTGATAAATCGGTAGATTTTAGGGTCAAAGAAGACATTTTGACCATCTAGAATCACAACAGAGGCATGATCACTTGATCACAACTCAGTCATGATTTTCTGTTCAGAAATATGTTTTAGGATGTTGTTTAACCAATTTTAATACAGTTGTATATGCTGGAGTAATTTTATGCAGTGTTAATCTTAGCATGTCTTGCAGATGTAAATCACATTTGAAGACATCTAAATATGTTGACATAAGACACCTGAGTAATCACATTTGTCTAGTCATAAATGGTCACATCAAGTAAGGTGGAAAGGGCTGTTTTTCATTTTAAAAAGTGTGCTGTCTTGTGAGTGCCTGTATATGGATACACTTACTTACCAGCGAAGTCCAAAGACTGTATATGAGAGGTCTGTTTTCCTGCAGGACCACCTTCTACCGCAACTGTGGCTGAAGTCAGTCCAGTTCCTATGACCCCAGAAGAATTAAAGAAACAAGAACTGGCAATTAAAATAAAGCAAGAATATTTCAGTGCCTTGAAACATGAGGGTATGTTACTATTTGGTTACTTATACTGGGGGGTGATTGTTATTCCTAATTTTGGTAGTGTAACAGTCAAAACTAGCCAGAAACTCTGGGGATAATGGATGGATAAGTAAGAAAAAGGAGGGGAGAGAAAAAAGTGTCTGGAGAAATCAGGAATTTTTCCAGGATGATAGTCATCCATGATTTTATGGGAAATATATTTAAAATAGAAATGTGTTTTTCATTCTTCTTTTTGTTCTCTTCTGTTTCATTTCATTTAATTTCTTTTTCCATGACTAAGCAAGTATTCATCATGAGAGAATAAGTTTCACATTGGTGGTTAGCCACTCTTCAGTATTCAACTGAATTGAATTTGGTATTTGAAATGTTTTGGTCTGGGAAAGAATTTGTTGGTAATTACACGTCATTCATGCTCTTCTCTCTGATTCCCACTTCCTCAAGCCACATGGAATTCAAGCAGCAAGACACAGATTTTGTTTGTTCTTGCAAACTCCTTTCCAGACAGACCCTTCCAAAAATTACATATTGTTTAGTTATTCTGTCTCTTTGTCTGTCTAACCCAATAACTTCCAAGCCAACTGGTCAATTGCAGCCTAACATAGATGTCTGAAAAACAGAAGTCCCAAATTGAAAGTGAGTTGAAATTTTTTTTGAAGGTGGGTTTAGACTAGAAGAAAAAGACCTCTTTCTCACTAAAGGGAAGATAGAACCTAGCTGTTAGAGATTCTGTTTGGCCACACTAGGCAAGTCCATCATCATATATGTTACCTCCTTGGCGAGCTAACTTTTGCATAGTATTTATTATAGAAAGTAGAGGACAGACAGCAGTTAATGAATAAGCTTTCTTTAGATCCACACCAGACCAAATGCTTGTACACCTACCACTTTTAGTCCGAAAGTAGTTTAGGAATAAATACTCTAGGATTTTGGGAGGAGAGGAATGGTAGTAATTTTGAAGATCTTAAGAATATGAAGGTGAATTTTAGTGATTCATTGACGTGTTTTGTTTTCTTGAGGTTGCTTCATTTTCACCTTATATTTAACAAAAAAGCCAAGATACGAATCTAAGGAAGACTAAATATGTTGAGCTATATTTCATAATTGCACAGGCACATAGCTGGTACATTTGAGGACTACAGTTTCACTTGCAGCCATGGTAACTGGATGCTTGTGCTTTTGATTATACAGATACATAGAGACTCGCAAAGTCAATAGTTGTGGACAGTTGCTAAGTTTTTAATGATTTCATATTCCATTTCTCTGTTGCATCAATATGCCTTGCCTTTTATTCTGCTACTGTTAAGAGAGCATCTTCATCAGTGGACTGTGCAGTACCTGCTTCTGAAAATGCAGGGAGACGAAATAGTCATACACTTATCTTTGTAACACACTGATAGCAGCTGATCAAAGAAAATGCAGAGAAGTCACAAATGAGGCAGCGTTAAACTGTATTAAAGAAAGGTGACTAACTTTCAGTTGCTTAGAACCTTTAGTCTTATGTCTTTGCCATCAAATAAAATAAACCTCTGTGAGACCCAAATCCATTCTATGTTTAAAATTTTGAACATCAACTTTTTCTTGCTCAATGCAGAAAGTGCAGGATTACATTCTACTGTGACTGAGAAATGTCATTGGAAGGACATGGCTTATATTGGTTGCCTAAAGAAAGTTTCAACCCCAGACCTTAGAATTTTGAAAACTTAGTAGCATATAGAATAAGGATTATAATGTAAATGATTTTACAGTCTTTAACCTTGAAGTCACTATACCAATTACTATATAATATTAACTGATCAAAAGATTTTGCAGTACAGAAGGTTAAATATGAAGAAAAATCAAGTTGAATATTGAATTTGCCTTCAGGATTGAAAATAATCTCTAACTACTGGTCCTCTTTTCTTACTCCGCTTCTGGAAGGCTTTGAGTGTCTTTCAATGCCTGTTCCATGTGTCTCTCAATACATTGCCTTAGCTGTCTTTTCATTGAGTTGGCATCCTTTTCACGTTGGACATTGCTGACTTGTTCCCATCTCTTGTTTTTTTAGCTCCTTTTTTTTTTAAAGTATTAGCCTCTCAGTGAGAGACATTATTTTTTTTTCTCAGTTCTTCCCATTCTGAAAACTAAAAATCATTAAATTCTGAATGTTTTTAGAAGTTTCATGTAAATAATCTATGCATAATTTTGGTAGAGGTGATTTATTTCCTTTGTGTTCACTAACCAAACTCTTCTCTAATGCAACCTGAGTTTTAAGGTATAAAATAGTCATATTTATAGCAAGCCTGGAGCTAAACCAGTGAGGTTAATTTCAAAGGGCTGGAGGTTAGAAATAGAAAAACCAAACTTTATTGTGATGAACATACACAATGATTTAGATGTGGTTTCTTTAAAATTTATCCATAACAGGGTACTCTTACTTGCATCATTAAGCTTCTAGGTCTGTTGCTGTTTAGTGTTAAATTCGAACAGTGTCACTGTCTACTTAAACATCCCCTGCACGTCTATATTAGTTTTGTTAAGTTATTTGTTATCTTGTGAATTCTGATGCTTCTAGAAGACACACTTCTGTAAAGTACATGGTGCAATAGGGGTGATTCTGAAAAATAATTTGTTCAAGAATATGCGAAATTAAATAAATATTTTACTGCCTAAAAACAGATTATCATGTAAAACTTTAGGTTCTTTTGACTGAGAATTTTCCTCAAATTTTATAAATATTAATTATTATGACATTTCTGTTTAAACAGAGGTAGCCACAAAATCTCGACTAGAACTTATAAAAGAAAAAGCTTTAGCATTTGTTGAAGAATTAACAATGAAAGCAGAAGAGGCTTATAAAGATATGGAAAAGTGGCTTGGATCCAGGTTCTTGGCAGAAATGTCCAGGTAATGTATATCCAATTTTAAACAGTAACCCTTTTTTTCATACTCAACTATACTAGTAAAGATTGTTGTTTATAGAAAAGCAAGTAATTTGAAAAGAATATGTAGAAAATAGTAATTTCATTTCAGGAACTGGATTTTAATTGTATCTTAAATACCTCAATGTTAATAACTAATTTCTTGCATGATTACAAGGTTCTCTTGGCAGTGGTAGGTGTAATTATCTGTTCTGCTGTTTTTCCACACTACACATTTAACAGATTTACATGCCATCAGCAGGCAACCAGTTATTCAATGTAGTAGAAGATTCTATATTATTTCAGTGGCTGCTTTCACTTTGGATTGTGGCATTATTTTCTTTCTGGTGCTTTACATATGCCAGAAAATTCCACCTACTGTTCTTACTACCATGTATAACATTTCTCAAAATTATTTCAAGATCCATTAAAAAAATTTTTCTTCTTTGCAATTTTTCTTATCTAGTAAATAAAATATGCCTGGGACCACTCTATGACACTCAGGCCACCTCGCATAATGTCCGTCTCATTAAAGGATTTTACTTTCCAATGAAAGGGGACACTTTGCCTTTTGGAAAATGTTTCTGGCCTGTACTAACGTTTGAAGCATACCTGGGACATTGCTAGTTGATCCATGTAAGGGCAAGCCCAAGACAAGAGACATGAATGCAGGATGTAGTAAGTGAGGGCTCTACCAGGCAGTAGCTCAAAGAGCTCTGCCTTCCAACCGATTTTATATGCTGTCCTGACAACAAGTGGCTACCAAAGACACAATATTTACATAATATCACATCCTTTTGCCCATTCATACCCCAGGCCAACCTATGTCTAGTGGAACGTTATAGACAGCTGACATCTTTCCCTGTATAAATTGTACTCATTACACTCAAAACAGGGGTTCGTATGCCACTTCGCAATGCTATTCTAGAAAGTGCTTTGTACATCTAGGATTTAGGGGCATAGCAGAAGACAAGGCATTGAAATAGGCTAAAGGATGATTATGGATGGACCACATATGCTCCACTCCTATAAAGTTTATGGAACAAAGAAAGTCATATGCTTTCATGTTTTTCCATCAGGTCTCTTCTGTGGCTTAGATCTGCCTTTATATAAATTTCTTACCACAGTCAAAAGATTTCTTGCTGCCAGAGGAGGAGTACACTTCATAATGATTTTGCTGAGTACAGAGTTCACACAGAGTTCACAATTACAGTTGTAATTCTTTCATCAGGAAAGCTCTCAAAGTGTAAACACACTAAAATTTGAACCTAAGTTATGAACATTGTGTATTAAAAGTACTCATTGTTTTCTGCATTGACACTTTCACAGTGTTGAAAAGCTGATTGAGGTTGCACGACATCATATTGAGAGTTCTAGCAAAATCCAGTATGAAATTACTTTGGAAGAAACGGATTTCTTCATCAGCAAAGATGTAAAAGTGATTCCTGACCCTGTTCCTTCACCACATGTCCCACACATAGAGACCTCTGAAAGTGGTACTCTAACTATTTCACAGCTTACTACACTTCATAAGCAGTTTCTACAGGTGGCACCTAAAGGTAAGAGAAATTTTTCCTTTTCACTCCTGAAGGACCGTTAGTTACCTACTTAAAATTTAAAGTAACTGCTGGGACGTACTAAATATTAGTTACCTGTATTGTTAAGTTCACACTATAATTAAAGATCCTGCTACATATAAAAGTAAAGTCATAGTGCAGAATATTGAAAATGTGGAACACCAGACCACTTGAAAGCTTTTAATGTCTTTGCTATGGACTTTATATCCTCAAGGCCGCATACTTAATATTCCTCTAACAGGTGTCTCTGTAATGTGTTTTCAAGAGTGGTACGTATCATGCTTACTTTGCTTAAAGATGCAAGCCTTTAACTTGTTTACAAATTCATAGCTCAGTGAACACTGAAGCTATATTATTTTAAAACACATTTTTAAAGAAATCAGTATTTTCATGAAACTGTTATATAGAGTTTATTATAACTATTAACCATTATATTCTTCAAGTCAACATGTGCCAGCTGTTTTGGGCGATTTGCAAATGTTAACTTCAATATGTAGTTGTTTTCCTTTGTACGTGCATTTACTGTGTGCCTGCCCTCTAATTATGGGAACCTTATGCTTAGGATGCTTGAAATGACTTTCTAGCAAAACTTCCTACTGCTCTATAAATGTTAAAAAATAATTTAAGTAAGGCAGGTGTAAACTGAGATGGAAAGTAGGTAAACATGTATATGTATAATTGCATATTTAATGACTACCAGTGTTCCATATTATAATTATAATTTTAGTATAATTATAATTTAGCCACTGAGATCGTGAAATACAATGTGTAAACATGTACTTACAATTTTGGATCCAACTCTTCTGATGTAATAAGACCACAAAGGCACGATGAAGTTGAATTTAATTCTTTATTCACAAATGCTTTTCATGTATATTTATGAAGACATTCCAATCACCATATGAGTATGAACCCGTTTTAGGCAGAAAGATGTTTACAGTTTTCCTTTAAAGATGCATATCATCTTATCTATAGTGTACGAACATTGATATGTGTAAGCATTCCAAACTCTTCTATAGAGATTAATTTAACAGATACTATTGCATATACATTGCCATATGAAACTAAAAATCTGTAAACTTGTAATCATTAGATAGTGCCATAGAGGTGAAACACAGGTACCAGTTTGACTGGTCATTCCACTTAAAAGATCTTCTTTTGTTTCTAAATCATTTATTCTTTAAGATATTTAAAACTAAAAAAATTTGTCTAACGCAAACTAATATTCTTGGCATGTTTAAGACAGAACAACAATTTTCCTTGTACATTAGTAACAATTAGCAAGAATACAAATGAATTCTTTATCTTTCTAGAGTATTATCCTTTTGATTATATTATATTCACTAAAATGACCCAAGATGACTTGCATGGCTACCCAAAAATGTAAATACCTTGAGTTTATAGTCACCAGACAATTAATGCTGTTGCATGTTCTCTGGGACAACGGTAAGGAATTATTTCTTAAAATAAGGTCCCAAAGTACATGTAACAGCATTCTTCTATTGTCTGGTGACTATTAAGTTAAGATACTTACATTTTTCAATAGCTGAATTAGGATAGGATGCACAAGTTGTGCAAGTTATCTTTAAAGTACTTCCTCCCATTCTCCTACACACCTTAAGACCACATAAAACACATCCCAGATTTCCTAAGGCAACCACTCCCCTTCATTATAGAAACACCACAAGAAGAGTTAAATTCTTCCTCTCCTAAAACTTCAAGAAAATATTTCACATCCTTTGTTTCCCCTTGTTCAATAGAATGCTCAACAGAAAATACGTGCCTCTCTAGTAGTTGGTCTCTTACTGAACAGAAGAGGGAAAAACACTAAAGCACCCAGCACACTGGCAGTGAAATTGGACAGCGGCTCTAAAGGAGATGCAAAAAAGTAACAAACTAATCCCTGTCTTGGAGAACCTCCAAACAGATCTAGATTTGCTGCCAAACATCTTGTTCTAATTCTTACTCACCTGAGCAGTCCTCTGAGCATTCATATTTGAAATCCACATGAACAAGCACACGAGGCATACACTGTAGGGCAAGTCTAAATAGAATAAATCTGCCAATCTTCTATACTATGTAAATAGCAAAATTCCTAAAGTTGTTTTGAAAATGGGATATTAGGCTTATTTTCTGTAGCATTATGGAGATTTTTACCTAGAAATCCAAACAAAAGAAAGAGTAACAAAGGAGAAGTTATTATGTTGGAAGAAATAAACATGTAAGCAGTTTTCTCACGCGTTATTTGGTAAATGTCAAAAGAATGTCTTTTCAAGATATGTTTAACAAATTGCCAAAACAAAAGCAAAAAGCGGGAGTGCCAATATCTTAAAAATTGTTTGGTATTTGCAAAAGAAATATAAAAATTGTAAACAGTTTCATGTTCCCTAGGAATTTAAAGTATTTAAAGAACCTCCGATTCATCACAGACAACTTTGATCTATCCTGCACACTTGGTTCTCCATGGAAGCATGTTACTCACCATTCTCAGCACCGATGGACAAAAATACAGCCTATGCCGGAACTTCCTACCTACTGACACAGTCTTTCATTTGATAAGGAAATACTTAAATTATTTGTTTTTTATTATTCCAAGTGTAATTACCCAAACTCAAGGTGGCTCTGCAGTATTTGTTAATTTCACTAACTCCTTTGATCCATTTGTTAACAGTGCTTTAGTATATTGCCTCAGGACCGGGCTGCTTTTTTATAGGAAGAACCGTGGCAGGTCTTAGATGGAGCTACTAACATTCACTTTTTTTCTTTTTGCTTCTAGAGTCTCTTTGGATGTACTCTGTTCTTATCAACAAAATTAAACTAACCATCTATTAGATCTCATGCCCTTTGATTACCTTTTGCACTGTGTTCTTCCTATGACCACATCTATTGTTAATTAATTAGCACACATCTGGAATGTCTCCATTTTCTTCTAAAGGTGCTTCAGAGAATGCAATTTTGGTAATGTTTTTCATTACCAAACAGATCAAAATAGATTCTATCCCAGACTTTTTTTCTCCATCTTATGACTGAATTACACAAGGGAATTTTAAATTTTATTAGTTTTTTTCACAGTCATGATCCTCATGAACCATTCCAGTTTGAATTATAGAACTAATTATTCATCAGAAATAAACTTCACTCAGGTTTAAAAAACTTATATATCCAATATACAAAAAAATATTTAAAATGCTTATTTATATAACTATAAAATAGTCTGCTAAGATGTGAACAAGAAAAACATAGAGGACAGCCTGTGACCAAATTGTATTGCTATTTCTTTTCAAATTGTACACTTGTCGGTTGAGTTTTACTGTGTTCCTAGATTTGGAACAGATAGGCATATGAAAGTGTGCATCTAGTTCAGCTGAAACTTTACCTTTTTAATAGAATATTTTGTTGAATGGAACAGTCAGAATTACATGCTGACCCTGAATATTGTCTATAGATTATGCTTTCTCTTTCCAAGCACATTTGTAAAAACAATTCAAGAGCTTACAATAGTAATCCTGACTTTGATGTGAATAGAGAGTGAAGTCCGTCTGCGAGCATAGAAATAACTTCATCATCTCTAATTTATCTTCTCTACAACGTGCTATTTTCAAAACTTGTAAATAAGAAAAGTTAAGTTTGTACACAGAGGAAGCATCTTTTACTATACAAATGATATAGATAGAAAAAGCCTAAACTTTTGGGATATAAAGCCCTTAATCAGAGATCCAGAATAGATACAATACCTTTCCCTAAAAATAATGGAAAAATTTGTAATTCTACCAACTTTGTTTCACTTACACCTCCTGTTATGTCTCTTACTAAATCATGTATATTATTTAATTTCAGAAATCTGAGACTGTTTGCTTACAGTATTTAAAATCTGTATATCCAGTTACTTTTATTAAACATATTTAACATGTTTGTATATGTTTCTCTGCATTTAAATAGATATATATCCATGTATTAAGACTTCAGTCAGCATGACAGAGGAACTCTCCCCTCATTGCATCTTTGGCACAACAGGCATACCTTACTCTGTGTGATTCTAAATTCAAAATCCCAATTCTTCACTAATTTGTGAAGTTTGGACATATAACATAGCAGAATTAGTAATAATTAGTGCATAAATGAAGTAAATATTTGAAGTGCAAATCACCTGCAGGGGGTGATGAGTATGTCAATATCTTGGAGGGAATAAATCATATTTTTGAAACTCCTGTCTTTTTCATCTAAGGACAGAAGTATCCCATAATACTACCTTTTAGACTACTAAAGTTAGATGAATATAAATCAAACTCAGTGTTTATTTCATTCATTCATCCCTTATAGCATCACTACAGACTCTCATGCGTAACTTGCATAGATCATCTGAACTTCTAATTAGGAACTACTATGGAAACATTTTTCTCAGTGAAAATGAAGGTGAATTGGAAGCTGTTTAAATGATGAAAAGGGAATAAACCGGTAACATATTGTCACCTCTAGTATAGGTTTACAATCACTTCATATATTGTTGCCTCTGTAAATTTATAACTGAATCTTTACTATGGTTCCTCAGTTTAGGGAAATATTTCCATACAGTACCTGTATGAAAATGTTCTGCTGACTGGTGTATTATCAAGAAATAGACTCTTTTGTATATCTGTGCCTTATAACTGAGGCATGGTGATTGCTCTTTATTTCTTACATCTTTTTAAAACGTCACAGTCCTGGTTCACAGGGTACTCATCTAGTGTACACTTATGCTGCTGTCATTCTTAATGCTCCTTTTTGAGTGTTTATTTTCCTGTTTTCAGTTTCATTTGTGGTCATAATCTTAATTTCTTCACTAATTAATTTTTTGCATTTGTCTGTTATGTTTCTGCACTGCTTATTGAAACATATATAAATGCTTGCCAATGTCACCTTGTGTATCAATGAATAATACTCACTTTTTAAAATATTTTAATGAAAAGTAGTTCTACCTTGTGTAGCTTTTCCTACATTAGTTTTTCTTTTGATTTTATGGATGATAAACTTTTATGTAAAAAAAAAAGTTGTTTCATAAGTAGTACAGGCTGACTTTCTTTTGTATCCTGTGTTTGTTCCATAGTACTACTGCAACAAAACCCACCTTTTTCCATGTTCCCAGTTTCCTCCCACTCATCCATCTCCTGTTCCTTTACATGTCTGTTAGCTTAATTTAAAAAAAAAAAACAACCAACTGTTGTCTGTCTTTTATGCCATCTTACATATGTGTTTTGCTTGCACAGCTATGGCTTGCTCAGGAAGCACCAGATGCTTTCTGTGGCCTGGAACTGAGTTTAGTCTGACTTGTGCCTCTTGGCCACAGTGGATAAAAGCTGGTCATGTCCCTGCTTTTTCCTCAGTGGGAGTGTTACACGGGTCTTTCTCCTGTACCTTGGAACAGATCTGAAAGAAATTTATAGGACCTTCATAACTCCACTCTACTGACAAACTTGGTTCAAATTGGCAATTCTAAAATTATCAGTGAGGAAGAAATGGCAGACAGACAAATTGATGTGGAGATATATAGGCAACACAACTGCATAACTTTCATTTCCTTAGGTAAGCATGGTAAGAGCATACTAGAGGGAGGATTTGTAGTGAGTATAATCATAGTTTAGATGGATTATAGAGCAGATCTGATGATTCATGGCCTCAGCTATATATTTACTGTTCTTACACACTATAGGATATGTTGTCTTTCTAAAGACACATACAACTGATCACTTATAAATGCATGATATCCAAAACATATTTTTCTAAGAGTTTAAACCCTTGTGTTTTGAAATAAAAAAATTCAAAACTTGAAAAATGTTGGTAACTTTGAAGGTCTGTCTTACAGGGAATCTTATCCCTGACAGTGGTTCATAGAATCTATTATGATCCCCGTATTTCTAATCAACAGCAAATTTCTACAGGTTCCCATACAACTCAAGAAGCAGTAAGCCCTACAGAGATGTTACAACCATTTTGTCCCTTCCACCCTCTGACTTCTGCAGTTGCAGATGCATTAATGCTGCCTCCCATCTCTTTTTCACCGTTTCTTGTGGGTTTGTGGCTGCCTAATGTTAGGGAACGTTTTTAATCTTTACTGTATGTTATGTATACTTCTCCTCTCTTTTTGGTCCTGGGTATGGTACTTGGGCACATGTCAGAAAAATCTTCTATTGTCTCAGGTTTTTTGCTGTCCATATGGACCACAGCTGCTACCTCAGATTTAAAGTTCTTTAAAGGAGTCACTCGTAATGGAAATCTATTTAAACTGCATGTTCCTAACATTTTTTAATATGATGACCTTTCAGGATGCTCAGAATAGAATGGAGCAGACAAACTGTCATTTTTATGACAATGGGAACAAACAGTTCTCACAAATTGCATAATGCATATATGAAAATTTGCCCCATCTTGTAAATTAGAAAAGAATGGGATAAAAGAACTCTTTTTCTTAAGACCTTTTAAAGCACCAGAAATGACATTTCTTTCTATGATTAGCTTAATGTAATTGTTAATTTTGCCTCTTGACGCACACATCACAATAAGAAAGATGGGGCCTCCAATTGTTCTTTGGTCATTTCCTCAATGCTTTACTTCTGCTGTTTCCCAATGAATAGATTTCTAGTTTTGTTGTGTCAGTTCTGTATGAAATTTGTCTTCATTATCTGACTGCTTTCTTTTCAAAGTCATGACCTCATGGCAACAGTGTACTGAAAGAATCATTAAATTACTTGCCAAAAGTAGGAGATTCATGATCTCTAGAGATTGAATTTTCAAAAACATCAGCTTATGGCATTTGCTCCTACAAAATAAAAGAATTATCATCTTGAGAACAATTTGTGAAAACAACATTGAGAACAATCTCAATGCTTTAAGAATGTTTCCATTTGGAGAATAAAATGTGAAGCTTGTACAGTTCCTCTTACTCAAAGCAGTAATAAAATGATTCTTCAGATAAGTGTATTTTAAGAAGATCAGGTTACCTACATATGTCATAGAGCATCTTATGCATTCTGTGACAGGTATTTGATTATGAATTTACAGACTTGCTCTAAGTTAACTTTTCTGCTAATGTCAGGTCTAACGGGCGTCATAAAAGGTTTGTGACTTCAGTAGTACCTTCTGGAGACATTTTGCCTGAAATACCATTCTGAATTCCACTCCCTAACTTTTTTTCTTTGATTCAAAAATGGTATTGATGCTGCTGCACCTTACTGGTTGCATATTCTGACAATCTTCTGGTAGTCAAAAGGAAATTGGAGTGAAAACTAACCATTTCTTACAAGGGTCCTGCATGGCCTCCAGGTGTTTTGAGAGTAGATCTCAGTTTTCCTTGTTCTCTTTTATGGCTATTTCAAGTCACAATCTAGTCTTAAACTAGCAGAATAAATGTGGATGAAAAAAAGAAAAAACACAATTGATAATTATTGAAATAAAAACTATTTTATATTTAGTTGTTTCTTTTTAAATTATAGCCATAAGAGCACTGAAGCAATTTAAAAGCAAGAGTAGAGTGAAAGAGAAGAAAGATTTGGAACATCAGAGAACAAAGAGGAATCGCCAGTTTCCAAAAATATGGCTAACAAAATACTCCTGGTTAAAATATGATGATGAAAGGGGAATAATGTTTTGTGCACCATGTCGTAAGCATAATGTGGATTTGGGGGAAGACATTCATAATTTTTGTTCTGGCACTGATGACTTCAAACTTGAATTTATAAATACACACCAGAGTAGTGAAGCTCATGCCTGGGCTACCTGCATGGAGGCTGCCAGTACTGCTTCACCAGATACAGCTTCTGCTGAGCAGATGTTGAAGACCATGAACTCCATAACATTAGGTAGAGTAGAAAATATTTTTAGAACATGCCATGCTATTGCTAAATCTGGTCGTCCCTTTACAGACCTTGACTGGATGTGCAAACTAGATGATATGAAAGGAGTGGATATTGGTTCTGTGTTTAGAAATGACAAGTCGGCAAGAATGTTTATACATTTTATTGCTGAAGTAGAAAGAAAAGCTTTGAAAGAGAAACTGGAGAAATGTAAATTCTTCTCTGTCATTAGTGATGGATTCACAGACAGTATACTCAAAGCAGCTGCAGTTGTCTATGTACGCTTTGCAAATGAAGGGAGAGTCCATTGCCAGATTGTTGGAGTTCAACCTGTTCACAAAACTGATGCTTCAACTATAAAAAATGCAATTGAGGAAACATTACAAATAAATCTTCAGCTTAGTCTGACAAGCCAAGACTGGTCAAGAAAATTAGTTGGATTTGGAAGCGATGGGACAGATGTCATGGTAGGACAAAACAGTGGGGTAGCTAAACTTCTGAAGGAAATTCAACCTTGTGTACAATCTGTTCACTGTTTTGCTCACCGCCTAAAGCTGGCGTACAAAGGAGCGCTGAAAAATATTCAGCTATACAAGATCTTAAGCAATGTCTTGAGAAATATGTATTATTTTTATCATAACTCACCTCTAAATAAGAATAATCTCAAAGCCACGTATGAAGCCATTAAGTTACGCCCAGCTATTCCTTCTCGCATTGGAGGCTCCCAGTGGCTTTCTCGTCTACAAACAGCTCTACAAATTCTCCTTAAAGGTTATCCTGCAATTGTACTACATCTGAGTAAGGTAAATGATCTAAAATTTGGATGTAACTTCAGGAAAAATTAAGTGCTGTGGCTAATTTTGGTCCAAATATCCAACACTTTATTTTTCTGTCTTGATTCCCAGATTGAAAGTGATTCAAGAGCCTCAAATTGGCAGAAAGTCAAGGGCCTTTTACACCTCCTTCTGAGAATGGAGATAGTCAAGTTTTCTCACTTCTTGTTGGATGTCGTCAATGTGCTCAATATCCTGTCACGTGTCACTCTGGATCACAACTCCTCCATTGCAGACATATTTGCAACTGTGCAGTCAACGTTGGAAACACTCCACATGTATCAAACAAGGTCTGGCATTTCTACCAATTGAACCATGATGTCTTAGAATATAATAAAAGAATATTATATATTTTTTTGTATTCTATATCTTTCAGAGCTGGTCCAAAGGAACGTCTGATGGAGACCATTCAACACTTTCATGGTTACCAGCTTTTTGGAAATGGAAATATTTCAGCCATACGGACCAAAGTACTAAGTAATTTGGTGAAGAGGCTACATGATTGTTTCTGTGATGCAAGTCAAGATGTTTTGAGAGCAACTACTATTGGAAGTTTTAAACTATGGCCTGACAAAATGAAACAAGGTATGTAACTGTGATAGTAGCTATTTGAAGTGCATGTTCTAATATTTTTAAAAGCATAAAGATATTTTTGTTTTCTCTCTGTTACAGAATTTGGTGAAAAGGAAGTGTCTATCTTGACTAAACATTATGAAGTCATACTAGAAGCTGCTAGTGTGAAAATAGGTGAAGTAGAAACTGAATGGAGCATGTTGAAATTAGAGCTGTATAACAGGTAATAAGAAAACTGCATTTGTTTCTGTTTATTGATTTACTCAAAAGGATTATGGAAATATATTTAGTGATAGTTATAATTATACTTCTTATCATGCTTTTTAGATTTCAGAACGTCCAGACCTTGACATGGGATTCGGTGAACTCAGATTATTCAAAGAAGTATCCCAACATCCTGACATTGGTAGACTTGATCCTAACTTTGCCAGCAAGCTCAAATGAAACAGAGCGAGGCTTCAGTCACATGAAACACACCATGATGCATTTGCACCCTAAACTAAGGTCTGAAAATGTGACAGATCTTCTGATAATTCAAATGAACTCTCCAGATATCAAAAAATTTGACCCCCAGAAAGCTATTCATTTGTGGAATGCTACTTGGCAGAGAAATAGAAGACTACAGGGAGGTGGTATGATGACAAATGAAAGACCAGATTACTCCTCTGAGTTTGATTTGGAGAGTCGCCGTGGAAGTGACTAGATGAAAATTGTTAGTTTTTATTTCACAATCTTGTTGTAACATACATGTACACTTTAACAGAATACCTTGCAGACTTAATGAGTGTAAAATTTGTATTTTTTTCATAATGTATTGTAAAGTTAAAATACGGCTTTTCTTTATGTTCACTGCTGAATCACGAGTAGATGTTTACATTTGCCCTTCTACATGTCACTTCTATAAATCTGAAGGCAATGAATAAAAATAATGGAGTACATTGTTACCTTGGCAACATGTAGACAGAGGGATGACTCATAACTTCTGTCTGATAGTTTATTGCATTTAGCTGAGTCACGATACATCATAACCACTGTTATATGACGACATTATAACTGATGACATTATAACTGTCATATTACTGTCAGTCTTTAATAGTTCAAGAAGCTTCCTTGTTTCTGAAAACCCTGATATTCTTGTGATAAATGTGTGGAAAATTAGTGCATTATTCCTGTCAAATGGATTGCTTGAACTCTGTAGCCTATAAATTTTGGTTCATACCTTCTCTCCACATGTGTATGTGTTGCTAATTTTCATTGTCTTGTGGATAATGTTTAATATGACCTTTTCACAGATTTTCATCAGACTTGTCCTTCAGGAGACTTTCCCACAGAGGCAGAACAGATCCATTTTCCATTGCTGATTATTAATTGCATAAGTCAGTCTTGCCATGGCAAATACTCTTACAGCCAGAATGTGACTAATATGCTTCACAGCTTGAAGCACTTTTTTCCCTGTAAATATTTTGTGAGGGTTGCAATAAGAATGCTGTATCTTGATTTTTAATCTAGGAGCTGAGAATGAGAATTGTTCAGAGAAGTATCTAATTTCATAATTCTACATGTTCTAAATGCAACTTTCTACTTGATAATTTCCAACCAAGGTAAAGCTTACCAGCAGGATATATTTCTACCATCAGGGAAAAAGCAATGATTTATATAAAAAAATAGCTAAAGTGAAATTATTAATGACCCTTCTTAGTTCTTCCAACAGTGATGAAGATGAAGTAGAAATAATTTGTGAGAAATGAATGTGAGGTCATTTACCTTTAAATCGACGCTTTTCTAAATCAAGATCAACTCTCTATTTTCAATATAAAACATGCAATTGCAGAAGATATACTACTTATATACACATACACATATATATAGTCTTTTTTTGTGTGTCTTCAATATATATTCACACTACTTCTAGGTATAAATAGTGTGTCAGAAATAGAGTAGATTTTGAATACATGCCTCATTAAAGGATGTTAGTTCACTCAAGTAGGGTTAATCTGTAGGGATCAGAAAAAGAGAGCAGTACTGTGCGTTATATGGTTGATTATAAAAAATCCATCATTGAAATATCTTAATTTGTGATTTCTCAGATAATAAAAGTGTTTTGTTATAGTTAACCTAAGAAGCAATGGGATATATGTTATACAGGGTACCTTATTAGATCTGTGGCATTGCTAATTCCCGTTGTGACATTTATGCAGTTCATTATTTCAGTCCAGTGTGGCATTTATTCCTATTGGATAGTGTCCTTTTTATCCTAGACTGTATCTCCAATTTGTAAAGTTCACTTTGAATTCTAATCCCATTCTCCAATGTTCTTGAAGTCCTTTGCTGATTGGTTTTATCTGCGATGTAATAAGTGTATGTATTTGTGCAATCTCTTTCCTCAAAGTACTTTGATCTGTTTCCAGTGAAATTTACTTAATGATCTTGACCATCTCTCCAGTTTTTCAGAATCTTTTTGAAACAACCCCATGCAGCGCTACAGGCCTGGGGAAGAGTGGCTGGAAAGCTGCCTGGTGGAAAAGGACCTGGGGGTGTTGGTCGACAGCTGGCTGAATGTGAGCTGGCAGTGTGCCCAGGTGGGCAAGGCGGCCAACAGCACCCTGGCCTGTATCAGGAATAGTGTGGCCAGCTGGACGAGGGAAGTGATTGTTCCACTGTACTCGGCCCTGGTGAGGCCGCACCTCGAGTACTCTGTTCAGTTTTGAGCCCCTCACCACAAGACAGACATTGAGGTGATGGAGCGTGTCCAGAGGAGGGCAACAAAGCTGGTGAGGGGTCTGGAGCTCAAGTCCTGTGAGGAGGGGCTGAGGGAACTGGGGCTATTTATCCTGGATAAAAGGAGGCTGAGGGGAGACCTTATCCCGGGGCCAGTCCCTAATCCCAAGTAACAAGTGATAGGACAAGAAGAAATGGCCTCAAGCTGTGCCAGGGGAGGTTTAGATTGGATATTCGGAAAAATTTCTTCACTTAAAGTGTTCTCAAGTATTGGACCAGGCTGCCCAGGGAAGTGGTAGGGTCACCATCCCTGGAGGTATTTAAAAGATGGGTAGACGTGGTGCTTAGGGACATAGTCTAGTGGTGATTTTGGCAGTGTTAGGTTAATGGTTGGACTCAATGATCTTAAAGGTCCCTTCCAACCTAGACAATTCTATGATTCTATGAATTCTGATTCTTTTTCCAAAATGCTTTCTATTCCTTCTAATTATAAGTATTTCTACACATTTAAAAAGTTCACTTTCTATTCAGTCTCCTACGTCATTCAACTAAAACCTGTTGGGTGCAGTTTCTTTTTTGGGGGGGGACTTAACAAAAAGATTTTGTAAGAGCATACCTATTTTGAAACCAGTCTTGTCAGGTGGGCAAAGCTGATTTTTGGAATTGTTTTCCCATTCTTTTCCAGAGGACATTATTTTCTTTTACTACTTGCAGAGTACCATTTGTCGACACCAGTATTCTTTTCTCAGCACTGTCTGTGTACCTGCCCACTCATAGCATCCCTCCGTGATTAAAAAGCATTGGCAACCCCTGAAATAAATTGGTGAATCATCTTTTTTCTTGTAATACAATCAGATATTCAAAACCAGTTCCAAGATCTATCATATAAAACAACTACATTAAATCTAGAAAAAATATCAAAATATACACTGAAGAAAATTTTCTCTCTCTGTCTCTCTCTGTGACTTCCTCATTCCTCCTAGGTATGTCATGAGAAGGAATTAGGTCACACTTCATTTGAAATTTTTGGACTATTATAACTTTTTGAAGACGTTTTGAAATTGTCCCACATCACATGTTTCAGGAGAAGGTAGTAGCGTAAAGTAGAAGAAATTACCCTACAGCAGCAATTCTATAATTAATAGACAGAAAGAGGCTTAGCTCTGAATGAAAGAGAGGGTTGTTTTCACATTTACCCCAGAGGAAGAAAAATGTGGAGACACTGCAGATCACCTGACAGTGCTAAAATATCTCTCAATAATTCATGTTTGCCATAGACTTATATCAACTAATGTCAAATTTACCTGAAAACTATGTTCTAGCATGTTCTACAATCCAATCAAAGTTCTCTAAATTGTAATTTATGTTTTAGACTCCAATCCTTTAATCCCATTTCAGATATTATCTCTTGATTCGAGTTCTGTAATTTCCGAGCCCCTCAAATACTTTTTAGGTATGTTTCTGAAGTCATGTAGTGTCACAAAAAGTGACACGAGGATGTTAGTATTCTTTCAGAATGTTGTGCAGGACAACAAAATCCAGTTTTGCTTTCGGGAACCAGAAACTCATTGGAAATTCAGGTACAGCATTTTTTTATTGTGATACAGGGAAATCATAGTAGGAATTGAACAGTTTAAACCATAAGATAATGTGAGAAAAAGGAGTTAGACTGCCAGATTACTAGGGATCAGATGAGGAAAGGGAAATGTTTAGTAAAATATGAAATAAAAATTATATCTGGGCTCTTCATGGTAAAGCACTAGAAAATTTGAGACTGCAAATAAAATGTAAAATTTTTTTTTGCATTATTTTAATATAGAGTTTTTGCTGGCTCTTTATTGGACTGTAGCCTATTCTTCCCATGAATCACTAAGAAGTTACCTGGTTTATTGAATCTTCTGTGTAGTCTCCCAACAATGATACTTATGTGCTATAGGCTTTATTGTGCCATATGGAAATGATCTGATTCTTGTGGGTTGAAGTTCTTGTCAAAATACAAGTTTCTGTTTACCTTAAAATTATCAAATCAGCAATCCAAGGTGCTTCAGTAAGCAGCCTAACTCCTATCATTTTTAAAAGATGTTCTTTCTCAAAGTAGGAAACACAAAAACCTTCAAGAGGTGACATCAGAGAACTGTTACCAGTCTGCCATTTTTTCCTAGCTTTTGTTTTCATGCTGAAATTTATGGTAGGAAATAAGGCTTTGAGTCCAGGTGTTTCCCCCTTCCTTCTTCCTGTCCCAACAGACTTAAAGCTTCCCAAATCTAATTTTTTCCTCTTCTCTCCAAGCTTATATATGCATAGGATTTCTCTGCTGTATTAAGACATGCTGAGGGCATTACTCCTGGCTTTCCTGATTGGAGATGCTAGACTATTAATTCAAACTGGCAACTTGATTTTGAATACTGCCATTATGAAATTAATATTCAAACATATTCTTGATACTCCTACCACTTAAATCTTTCTTCATAAACTTAACAAATTTCATTTCATTGTTCCACTTCAAAGAAAAAAGTTTGTTAGCCTTAGAAAGTGCACAGCTGTGCCTTTTCGAAAGGACAAGAAGTTTGGCTGTAAAAAGGAAGAAATGTAAGTCCTTCAGGTATTTCACTGAGGGTGTTTGCTTTTAAAGGTAATCTGAAAACATACTGTTTTGACACTACGGAAATGATCATAACCTGACCAAATTAGCTTTGTTTCTCAAAATTTAGATTATTTGAAAATTATTTTACCTTTTTTGTTGTTACTACCAAAGTTTTGCAGTGAATCCTCACTGAACCAGCAAAGTCCATTTCTGAAAGAAAAGACTCATACTTGTTTGTTAAATTTTGGTATACATCATTTTGTGTTTTAATACTGTGCATAAAGTTTGAAGTTTCTATTTGCTTATAAGCAAATCCATGCCTATTTTAAAAAACAAATAAGTTTTGCTGCTCTTATTTATTTTTCTCTTATATTTTATTTAAAATAATATTGAGCTATTTATAACTCCCACAAGCCAATTGTGAGAAGCTTTTTAAGCAATTCAATTTTGTTACAAAGTTCAACAGACAATGGTCTGTATTTTCCTTCCTATTCTCTAACACACACTTGCTTTCAAGAGTAGAGGTAGATTTATGATTGATTAAAATAGCGCACAGTGAAAGAAAAGGTTGGTAGATATTCAAAACACAGAATACGTGTGTGATTGCTATTTGTGAACTGCTTATTAACTACCAGTGTAGAGTGCGTGAGGATGGGTTAATGATCACAATGCAGATCAGGACAAGTATCAAAAGAATCACAGTGTATTGGAAGATTTGACATTTCCTATTACACAGGCCACATGTGGTTTATTTTAAATGAGATAATTTTGTGTTTGGCTTGGAAGACATTGCCACTATCAATAGTGCCTAATAGAAAAATAAATTATTTTCCCATATGGCCATTAAAAAAATAGTTTTCCTTTAACAAAATAAGTCTATTTAAAATGGTAAATATATTTTTTTATATATTTACTTTCTTTTCTTAGGTTTTATTCAAAAGAAAGTATTTATTGACATTTTTCTTGAGTTGATTAATTTGAATTTTGGAACAAATTGCCTTCCTGATGAATGGATGAACTTAACACTTCCAGATGTAAGTTAACGCCTATTTTTGTTTCAACTGAAGTATTGGTTTGTGTAGAAGGTGCAGCATTGTCCTTACTATGATAAAGTCAAGAGATAATGCCCTATTACAGGGCATTATCATTTTTTCCTTAAAATTCTTCTGTTTCACCAGAAAAGGATTCTGGAAGCCACTACACCAGAAATAAAATGCTTTTGGCAGCGTTGTATTTATTTATGATTTTCCAATTATATCGGTTCCTTAGAAACCATTGAAAATTCATTTCCAGAAGTTCAAATAGGACTGTTTATGTTATTCTTTCCAAGACAGGAGAATAAAATCTGGAGCTGTGTGACATTAAACCTATTTATCCAAGATTTTCAGATTTAGGAACGTGAAGAATTATTATTTAGTCTTTCCAAATCTTCCATCACTGAATTGTGTGATAAATTTTACTTTCAGATGTTCCTGGTAAGCCTATGGGATGAAAAAGTTTACTTGTTTTAGCATATTTTGATTATTATTTCTGACAGACAGCCATGATTCACATTAAGTTTTACTTGGATTTTACATGAGGGTAACAGCTTTATTCAAATCTTCTTCACACAGAACTGCGTGAGTTCATCTGTGTTCATCATTTAAAGTTTCTGAGTGATGGATTTCCAGAGTTTAGTGAAAACTAGGCACAGCTGTCATCATCAGTATATAAAAATCTAATCTCAGCACAGGAAATTAATTATATGGGGAAAACAATGAGATAAACATTGTTTATTAATACACCACATGTGCATGTACCCCATGTTCTTTATTCTTTGAGAACTTTCAGTGCTCATAAGTACTGTTTTTACCTGTTTTTATTTTAGTAACAAAATTTTCTTTCCTTAAAAGCACTATTTTAAAATTACTTTTAAATTTATAGTGAAAGCAAGAGCTTACATACAAAAGGAAATGCATGACGCATAAGCTAAAGTATACATTTATTCTACACAAGCTATTCTGAACTGAAGTCACCATTTCATCATCTGACTTAATTTCAAATAAGTTTTCAAATTATAATAAGCATTACTGTACCGACCAATGTTAGGGCAGATGACATCTACGTTACCAAATTGTCTCACTTTTTGTTGCCCCAGACCCTTCTTTCTGTAAACTTGTTGCTTCCTTCTCAAACTCCAGTCTGGAGCAAACCTTGACACGGGAATCTGGGTGTGGGGCAGAAGATGCTGTAGAGGTACATAGCAGGGTCTCACCACACCAGCAGGGCAGAAATGAACTGTGGCAATTTTGTTCCCTCTGTCAGATACAGCCTTCGCAATGCTGTGTCAGGAGATTCAGGGGTTAGCATGTACTAAGGGTCGTTATCTCATAGTCACTTTAGATATAGACCCCTGTTTAGGGAGTCAGAGTATTTACTTAGAGGGATATCAACTGATAGCTGAGGCCAGTTGGCCTCAGTGACACAGTGGTCTGTGGCCTGTTTTGTTTAGTGATACAAGTCTTTCATACATCTTTGAAATCTCACTGTAAAACCTTGTCCATCCTAACCAGGAAAAAGACCTAAGGATACATAGTATATAGAAAATCTATGTTTATGCACACATAATTGTCAATATTTATTATCTTGTTTTTATAGTTACAAAAGCTGGCATCTGCATTCACAGTGAACTCAGAACTTACTGACTGGCGCAGATTCTTGCTAGCAGCAGCACAGCCTTGGCCAGTGCCATCTGTGACACAACTTCTCAAAACGCTACATAGCTTCAAGTCTGTTGATGTAGCTGGATCAGGCTTTGTTACGCAGGAATACTATATGCAGGTTATAATTCTTTTCTCTTTTGAATAATATTCTTTTGTTAAACTCTCTGAATTGAATGATGTATTGTTGGGTTTATTCACATTCAGAAATGCAGTCTGAATTTTAAATATTGTGGGTTTTGAGGGTGCTTTCTAGTGAAAGCATCCTCATATTGCAAATAAAAGTTGCAATGTCTGTCACCCCTATTTCATGGTTGAAAATATGACCAAAGCTTTCTTGACTTCAAAACCTCATGAAAACTCTGTATATCTGCTGTACATGAGTTCCTATGGTTCGTGTTACTGACAGTACTGTGGTTTCTAATTTTTGCATATACAGTTATGAAAAGAACAGGAACAAGATTTTACAGACTTAATTAAAATTTAGTCCTCATTTCAAATTAATTGATAAGGAACATCTGAACTGTTTTAATTGCAATGTTTTTTTTTATCCTTTTGGAGCAATTTATGGCAAATTTTATTAGGTCAATACTTTTTTTATTTCTTTCTTATTAATTTCTTTCTTGAAAAAATGATTCATCTTCTGTAGAACATGGTGCACTAGAGTATTAGTGAGTCAGTGCAGTCCATGCAATTAAGGAAAGAACAATAGCAGAGAGTTAGTAAAATAATTGTTCATTTGTTGTTATCACTGATATTATATCATCTACAGCAAAACATCTGATATATTTCTGGTAAAGATCTCAAAGACAACATGAAGTCTATTTTTGTGTTATTAATTTGCTCAGCTTTCCCAGCTTTTTTTTCACATGGGGAAAAAGCAGAAAACTAGATTTACTAAATTCTTTTCTATTCTGAAAATCTCTTGAAACTTTCTCTTTTGTCTTATGTCATTGTCTTGCTTTGTAAAGAAAACCCATAATAGTAATGCAACATTTTATATAATCAAGAACGTAGTAATTTACTGAAATATTGAAAAAGATGTTGCTAATTAAGTTTATAACTTTGTTACAATATTTTAACTTAATGCCTACACTGAAAGACTGTTGCATCTCTCATTAACATCTGTGATTTATGAAGATTTCCAGCTATTTGAAATCTTTCATATTAGTCTATTAATCTAATAGGGAATATATTGATGTTTTTTTTAAATGTTAAAATCTTTCAATAAAAATGGAAGCACACTTTATTCTCTATTTAATACTGGGACTTATATGCATTCAAAATGTCATGAAGCGTTATTTATTTTATTTTACTGTCTTAACAAGAAACAATGACAAGCAATGTTCATTGAGAATAACAGAAAGAACCTTCCACTGGGAATCTGAGGTGCCCCAGCTGGGCCCTCTATCTGCGTCTGTACTACTAAACTACACAGTGCTAGGGAATGTCCCCAGGTAATGGTACTACTCAAATTTCCATACTGTGATGTTGTTTGCAAACTTGGCGTGGTTTAACAGGGGCCACTTCCAAGCAAGTGAGTTTTTCTGTAGGCAGTCTGTTCATGACCATCCTGTTTTAGAAGGTAAGATCTAGCTGATATTTCCTGTGTGTTGGGTCTGGTATTGGAGAATTGGTTCTGGACACTTTTAATTTACAGTTGTAGGTATAGCTCTGTAGGCATTATAGGACACTTAGTCTTGTTGGGAGCAGGCAAGCATGGGAAGAGCCCTGCCTCTCTCCTTCATTATATTGAAGTGTGTGACAGTTTCTTCCTAAAGTACAGTTGGGACAAAAGCTATGGGGTAGCAAAGGATCCTCTAAAAGGAAGAAACCAGAACAGACATAGAAACTCTGCACCATATTCTGCTTCTTGGGTTTACAACTACCTAGTTAATTTTCACTTTTTTCAAGAGCATAGAGTCACTTGTATCCTGCTTCATTTTCAGCAATTCCCAAAGTATCTGTTACAAAGTACAAACAACTACTTAATTATTCTGATGTCATTGGATATTAATAACAAATTTAGCTTAATTCAGTCCAGGCATTAAGCTTTTAGTAATCTGTCTAATGAACAATTGTAGATCGTAAGGACCACTTTATTTTAATGTGTGAAAATAAACAACTCTTTTTTTATCAGGTTGGCTTATGGTTTACTGGAAATGAAGATCTAAGCATGACAAAAAGTTGCACAGAACCTTCACCTTTAGATAGGCTAAGACATCTCATAAAGGTAAATTTAAAAACATAAATATTTTGAAGAGACTACTCACTATTCTAATCTGAGAGGTCTTATTCAAAAGTTTCTTGGGTCTCTTTTTTTCCATAACTGCTGTGATGTTTCAGTAGGTTTTGAGGTCAGGTGGTGCTTCAGAATATGATTTCCATGTATAAAAAACTCAAAGTTAGAAATAATGTAGAAAGGACTCTAGGAATTGTCCTTCAGTGTTCTAAATCATAGTCTACTAAGAAAGAATTAATTATTCCTGTTCTCCTTTGAATGTCATTAATTTTGCTACACAGTAAACCGCTTTGTAAAAAGTGGGAGACAAATGATCCTTTCATCTAAGCTCGTGGAAGTCTCCATGGAAGAGGGAGGTAATAGCGTGATCCAAATACAAGAACATGTTTTGGACCTATTGTTATGATACAAGATTTTGTTAATTTCTTCTCATTCCATGAAAGTCCTCAATCTAGAAAAGAAAATACTACAATTTCTGTTTCCTTGAATGACTCAGACACATTTCTGAGTCACTGACAATGCTGAAAAGGCAGAGGTTCTCAACACTTCCTCTGCTTCTGTCTAACAGCACTGTTGGCCCCAGTCCTTGGGAGCAAAAATCCAGGTTGATGAAACACAGACCCACTGTCAGTGAAGGAAGAGTTGGTATGTGAACTATTACAGGAGCCTGACCTCTACAAATCGGTGGGCCTTGACAATATTCACCTGAGGGTGTTAAGAGAGCTGTCTGATGTTGTTGCGAGGCTGCTCTGCATAATCTGTGAGAAGCTGTAGAGGTCAGGGGACATCCCAGAAGACTACAGTCACCGTGATCTACAAGAAGGGCTTAAAGGAAGATCCAAGAAATAATAGGCCCATTAGTCTTACTTCAGTCCCTGGGAAAGTTATGGAACAAATCCTCCTGGGGGCTATCAGAAGTCAAATGAAACACATGACTGGGAAAAGCCAGCATGAATTCAGCAAGGGAAAATTGTGCTTGACAAATCTGATTGCCTTCTACAACAAAGTATCCTGCTCAGGATACTGTCTACCTGCATTTCTCCAAGGCTTTTGGCATGGTTCCCCACATTCTTCTCATTCCATGAAAGTCCTCAATCTAGAAAAGAAAATACTACAATTTCTGTTTCCTTGAATGACTCAGACACATTTCTGAGTCACTGACAATGCTGAAAAGGCAGAGGTTCTCAACACTTCCTCTGCTTCTGTCTAACAGCACTGTTGGCCCCAGTCCTTGGGAGCAAAAATCCAGGTTGATGAAACACAGACCCACTGTCAGTGAAGGAAGAGTTGGTATGTGAACTATTACAGGAGCCTGACCTCTACAAATCGGTGGGCCTTGACAATATTCACCTGAGGGTGTTAAGAGAGCTGTCTGATGTTGTTGCGAGGCTGCTCTGCATAATCTGTGAGAAGCTGTAGAGGTCAGGGGACATCCCAGAAGACTACAGTCACCGTGATCTACAAGAAGGGCTTAAAGGAAGATCCAAGAAATAATAGGCCCATTAGTCTTACTTCAGTCCCTGGGAAAGTTATGGAACAAATCCTCCTGGGGGCTATCAGAAGTCAAATGAAACACATGACTGGGAAAAGCCAGCATGAATTCAGCAAGGGAAAATTGTGCTTGACAAATCTGATTGCCTTCTACAACAAAGTATCCTGCTCAGGATACTGTCTACCTGCATTTCTCCAAGGCTTTTGGCATGGTTCCCCACAGCCTCCTCCTAGAGAAACAGCTGTGTTATCATAGAATGGTTTAGGTTGAAAGGGGCCTTAAAGATCATCTTGTTCCAACCCCCCTGCCCTGGACAGGGACACCTTCAACGAGACCAGGTTGCTCAAAGCCCCATCCAACCTTGAACGCTTCCAGGGATGGGGCCTCCACGGCTTCCCTGGGCAACATGTTCCAGTGTCTCACCACCCTCATAGTGAATTTTTTTTTTCCCAATATCTATTCTAAATCTACCCTGTTCCAGTTTGAAGCCATTACCCCCCATCCTACCACTACATGCCCTTGTAAAAAGTCCCTCTCCAGCCTTCGTGTAGGCCCCCTTTAGGTACTGGAAGGTTGCTATAAGGTCTCCCTGGAGTCTTCTCCAGGCTGAACAACCCCAACTCTCTCAACCTGTCTTCACAGGAGAGGTGCTCCAGCCCTCTGATTGTCTTCGTGGCTCTCCTCTGGACCCACTCTAACAGGTCCATGTCCATATTGAGAGCTCCAGAGCTGGACGCAGTACTCCAGGTGGGGTCTCACAAGAGTGGAGTAGAAGGGCAGAATCACCTCCCTCGACCTGCTGGCCACGCTTCTTTTGATGCATCCCAGGATACGGTTGGCCTTCTGGGCTGCAAGCACACCTTGCCAACTCATGTTGAGTTTCTCATCAACCAACACCCCCAGGTCCTTCTCCTCA
Organism: Charadrius vociferus; assembly: GCF_000708025.1. Taxonomy (NCBI): domain Eukaryota; kingdom Metazoa; phylum Chordata; class Aves; order Charadriiformes; family Charadriidae; genus Charadrius; species Charadrius vociferus. The sequence goes on along the minus strand of NW_009646931.1, from coordinate 2,970,481 downwards.
GAGCTGCTCTCAATCCATTCTCCTCCCAGCCTGTATTTGTGCATGGGATTGCCCCGGCCCATGTGCAGGACTCTGCGCTTGGCCTTGTTGAACTTCATAAGGTTCGTACAGGCCCATCTCTCAAGCCTGTCCAGGTCTCTTTAGATGGCATCCCTTCCCTCCAGCATGTTGACTGCTCCACACAGCTTGGTGTCGTGAGCAAAGTTGCTGAGGGTGCACTGCATCTCAACATCCATGTCACCAACAAAGATGTTAAACAGCACCGGTCCCAGTACCAACCCCTGAGGAGCACCACTCGTCACTGGTCGCTACTTGGACATGGAGCTGTTGACCGCAACTTTGAGTGCAACCATCCAGCCAGTTCCTTATCCTCCGAGTGTTCCATTGGTCAAATCCATGTCTCTCCAATTTAGTGACCAGGATGTCACGTGGAACGGTATCAAATGCTTTGCACAAGTCCAGGTGGATGACATATATTGCTCTCCCCTTATCCACCAACACTTTAACGCTATTGTAGAAGGCCACCAAATTTGTCAGGCATGATTTGCCCTTAGTGAAGCCACATTGGCTGTCACCAATCACCTCCTCATTTTCCATGTGCCTTACCAGAGTTTCCAGGAGGATCTCATCTATGACCTTGCTAGGCACAGAGGTGAGACTGCCTGGCCTGTAGTTCCCTGGGTCTTCTTTTTTAACCTTTTAAAAATGGGGCTTATGTTTCCCCTTTTCCAGTCAGCGGGAACTTCACTGGACTGCCACGACTTCTCAAATATGATGGATAGTGGCTTGGCAACTTCATCTGCCAGTTCCCTCAGGACACGTGGATGAATCTCATCAGGTCCCATGGACTTGTGCAACTTCAGGTTCTTCAGATGGTCTCAAACCTGGTCTTCTCCTACAGTGGCGTTATGGTCTAGACAAGTAGTCTGTGCAATGGGTGGGGAACTGCCTGCCAGGCAGCAACCAGAGGGCAGTAGTAAATAGCTCATTTTCAATCTGGCAACCTGTCACAAGTGGGGTCCCCCAGGGACTGATACTGGGAACAACACTCTTTAATATCCTCATAAGTGATCTGGATGATGGGATCAGGTGTACCCTCATGAAATTTGCTGATGACACCAAACTGAGTGGCGAAATGGAGTCTTCAGAAGGGAGAGCCACCCTGCAGGAACACCTGGATGGGCTGGAAGATAGGCTAACAAGACCTTTATGAAGTTCAACAAGGAGAAGTATAAGTTCTCGCACCTGGGAAACCATAATCCAGGAGTGCAGCACAGACTGGGATCTAGCTGGCTGGGGAGCAGCTCTGTGGAAAGGGATCTGGGGGTCCTGGTGCACAAGCTCAATATGAGTGAACAGTGTGTTGCTGCTGTGGCAAAGAAAGCCAACAGGATGCTGGGTTGCATCAATGAGGGCCTCACCAGCAGAGATAAAGAAGTCATTATCCCACTCTAGTCAGCGCTTGTCAGGCCACACCTGGAATACTGTGTTCAGTTTTGGTCTCAGCTACACAAAAACGACGTGACCAGGCTGGAGAGGGTCCAGAGAAGGGCCACAAAGATGATCAAAGGACCAGGAAGCCTGCCGTATGAGGAATGGCTGAGAGAATTGGCTTTGTTCAGCCTTGAGAAAAGCAGGCTTAGGAGAGACCTTACCACCATGTTCCAGTATTTAGAGGGTGGCTACAAGGAAGATGGAGACTCCCTTTTTACAAGGAGTCATATGGAAAAGACGAGGGGTAATGGTTATGAGTTACTCCTGAGTAGGTTCCGATTGGACACAAGAGGAAAATTTTTCACAATGAGAATAATCAGCCATTGGAATAATCTTCTCAGGGAAACGGTGGATTCCCCAACATCGGACACTTTTAAGATTCAGCCGAACATGGTGTTGGGCCATTTTGTCTAGACTGTGATTTTGCCAAGAAAGGTTGGGCCAGACCTGGTATTCTGTGATTCTATGATTTGTCTTGATTTACGCAGCCTTAACACATTTCTAAAGATAATATGACTTACCAGCAGTTGTTACTTTATTTCATCCTTTTCTCCAGTCTTTGATTTGTATTTGATTAATTTCCACTTGCAGAAATTAATTTATATGTTTTTGTCCTTTTATAGTTTTTCTTCAATTTATTTGCTGATACCAGAAAAGATCCTGCTCTGCTCCACTATACTGAGATGCTACTTTATTTTGCCTCCCATTCTGATCCAGTTGAAGGTGTTTACAGAGCCCTTAGCGTTGCTACTGGAACATATATTCACAGAAAGGAAGCAGCTTCCCTTCCATGTGTGGTAAAATATTACAGTAAAATATTAGAGAATAATAGTTGTGCTTCAAATTATAAATTAAGTACACTTCTGTATATTTTCTTAGTCTGGGTAGCTCCAGTCCTTACAAGTAGTTCTGCTGACTTCATGGGAACTCTGCAAATAGTTCCACTGACTTTGGTAATAATACTCAGAAGTATTCTTCCAAAGGTCTGAAAATTTTTTTGCCAAATAATAATGAAAGTTTAAGATATTTACTGGTAACTACTCCTTGTACAGATGAAAGGAGGACATTCTTTGACCTAATCTTAGACAATTAAGTCCAGCTATCAGCCCCCAGGAATTAGACTCTAGTGTGACTTTCAGTATTGTTATCTAAAGATATAAAACCTGATATTATAGCTGGTCTTACTTTCCTTCCAACTATGTTTCTTTGGGGTATTTAGAAATATATACACCTTTGTTGTTGTTTTCAAGTGATTTGTTTTATCTGTAAATCAGAAGGATTAACAATTAATACTTAGTTTCATATGAATTTTTTTTTTTAATTATTTTTAGAGCCATGATGAATGTATTGTCACATCAAATAGAGCTGGGCTTTTGAACATTGTTAGTATTTCTGGAATACATTGTTATTTTTAAAGTCTCAAAACTACCAATAGTGCATTGCATGCATCAGTTACTTACTACTGAAGTATAAGTCATTTTTGAGACATAAAATATTTATCTGTACATGCCTTGGAAAGAGCTCGCTCTTCTAGAAAAAGTGTTTCACTATGTTGTCACAACCACAGTGACTCTAGCATTTGCCCAATACTTAAAATACAGTTGTACTCTCCAGAAACAGTATAGAAAGGGCGTTATTCTACCATATATTATAACCCAATACATATTCATAATTATATTTTATCACTTCAAATGACAAAATATATTACTGTATTCCCCTGTGTCTGCTTTTATTTGACACAACAGAGTTTTTGTCCATGGGAAAGATTGAGTAAGACAATTTCCTTTTTACATTTCATAGAAAGAAGGAGACCACAGAAGGCTCCCAGTTAGATACAGTAGGTCTGAACTTAGTTTCCCGTATTTCAGTGGAAAGTTCTAACTCTGAAAACATTGGATATAAAGCAACACAACCTGTTCTCCTCCTTACTGTTTTCTGCTTGGTTTGACCTGTTTGATTGGGACTTTTTTAAGATTGTAGGTAACTGCACTGGCATTATCACCTATGTGTCAACAACTTCTTAAGGCTGTGAGTCATAGGTGAAGGGAAACATTTCCCTTCAATCTAGAATTAACGATGTATCTCTGAGAAGCAAGAGTTATACCCCATCCAAACTCAGAATTTCCTCATGCTTAGTTTCCCACCCAATGTATTGGCTTTGTGAATCTGTGCTATGTCTGATGTATGTCTCACAAGGGCTCACAATACAGACAGTTTGTGGGCCCCATTCATCTTGGGGATTTAGAAACCTAGAAATACCTAAGAATTAGATGGTAAATGAACATCTTGCATGTGTCAGTTCTCTTGGGTTCTCTTTGTCTTTATAGTCGTCTTTTACCGTTTGGTGCTCAGAATTGCAGGCTTGATAGAACATAATTTTAATCTTTTCTTTGTTCTTATGCCTTGTGTTCCATATGTGTATGCTTTAACAATAATGTTGAATACAGAAAAAAAAGAGAACAAATAAAATTCTGTTCCACTGAAGTGAACGAGTTCTCACCATTGGGTTCAGTAAAGCCAGCATTTCATTCATTATATTCAACAACCACAAGGGGGCCAAAAGTGAATTATGAGTTGGTATTGTGTCATGTTTGAGTCAAGCTCGTTCAAATAGAAGGACATATATCTCCGAAGACATCCAAAGTAGTTTTCAGCACCAAATTAAGAACCTAAATCTTTGTCTACCTGTGGCTGTTTACATGTAATCTAAATATCCCAGTTGTCACTACAGGTACTGGAAATCTAGTAAATATTATCAGTTGGATATTGATCAGTGGAATATAAAAGAGCTATCCTGCTCATCTCAAAGAAGTTTTGTAACACACCTTAGATAGATAGCTTATAAATAGGCACTTACACAGCAGCACCTAATTTAAGTTGTCTCTGCTCTTTTTCTTGTTCTGTTCTGATAATTGTAATGACTTCTCATTGATAGCTGCCTACAGAAGTATGTCTGAAACTTTAATGATGTTAATAGAAGATCAGACAAACATTCTGGAAACTTACATTTACTAACTTCACAAAAAAGACCCTTTCGCTTAAAATGCTTAGCTTTTAAGTCTCAATAATTTTGTTATTGGTTGTGTAGATCTTATAGCTAAATGTAAACGGTAGTGTGAGATAAAACCTAGGTGCCGATATTTGTGTAACTTCCACTGTTGAGTGTAAAAAAAATGTATCAATGACTCTGCTCCTCCTGTGTTGAAAAAAATATATATTAAGGTCTAAGACATGTAGCCCAAGTGTGACTGTATCACAGCAGTCTCTCCCTCCTAATGAGGAAAGAAATAGTATGTTCAATTAAATGCAATTTCCTGTTGTTCTTAGTGGTTAGTCTACGCAGTGGCCTAATCAATTAAATGCAATTTCCTGTTGTTGTTAGTGGTTAGTCTACACAGTGGCCTAACCTAGTCAAAGCATTGTTCAGTTATGTGAGGTCCTTTCTTATCTCTGTGCTCACAAATCTTTACAGCTTTTTTTTTATTTCTCTTTGGCCCTTTCTAATATCAACAGAAAGAAACAACATTGCTTGTTTATAGTAAACTTCTAATTTTCCTATATAAAGCCTTTCTCATCTTTTTCTGTGGGCAGCTGGTAACTGTTAGCCAAAATAAAGTTCTTGCAGGGACTCCTTGATTTGAACTATTTTTATGTTTTGTTGCTCTGAAGAGTATTAATTTCTCAGTGGAATGTTGGCCAGGTTCCCGGAAAAAGCTGTTTATTAAATTTCTGCTAAAGCCAACTTTATGGATATCTCTGGATTCTCAGGATCTATTCCTTCATCCTATAGTTCAGTAAGTAATTTTGTAGGAGTTGTTGATTTTTGTTTTCTAGGAACTGAAGTTTGGAAGTATAATCCACTGATCCTTAATGCATGTCTAACTGAAACAGATGATCTACTGACAGTCTATTTATCACCAAATACTATACCTATGCTTTATTTTCTTAGGCTTTTCCTTACGCCAACATAGTGCCAAATAAGAAAAATTTAATAGAAGATGAAAAAGAAGTCTTGAATTACACAGGTGAAGGATTAATTTCAGTGGCAACTCTACTCAAAGTGTTTCATACTGGAGGAAGTAAAGATGAAGATAATCATAGATTTAGTAATCTGGAGAAGGAAGGCAGCTATGATAAGGTAGGATGGTTGAATCAAAGAAGGTTTTGTACCTTGCATTGTATGTTAAATAAATACCTGCTGCAATCTTTGCTTTTCCCCAAATTTTTTTAAACACTTAATAAATTGACGACACACTATTTTTTCTTAAAGCTTTTCATCAAAGTATACAAAGAATTAGGCAGTGAAGATCTGACACCCATTCTAGTTGCACTCCTTTTGAAGCATCCTTTCATTCAAGAATTAATCAACAGGTATCAAGAATACAAGCTTCCTGTAAGTATTGCTTTCTGGGACCAAGAGCTTTGTAAGTACACATATTGAAATTTGCATTATCCCGGAAATGTAAATTTAATTAATGTAAATGTAATTCATTTAGATACTGCCAGTTTGCAGTGTAGACCAGATATACAGCATAGCAGGTAGTAGATTTGATCAGTTGTTCTGTTTTCCCTAAAAAAATCTGTCCATCAAAGATTGCACTGCTTTCTGACCTATTTTCTATACCTGTCTTGCTGGCCTATAGCTGCCTACAGGTTTTCTACTGCCTTATCAGGTGTGGCATTGCCTTTCCCCCCACCCATAGGAGGGAGTCTGCTTGAATTATCTTCCCAACAGGATCTTACTGCAAGACACTATGGGATGTGTGATAGAATACATTCCATCCCAAGCCAACCAGGCTGCAGAAAAGGATATGCAGAGGTAGTACAGGTTCAAATGTTCTTCCCTGCCATATTCTAGAGCTTCCCTGTTTATGCACTTCTGTTTATATGTGCATTTAAACAGTGGCACATAAGGCAAGTTTGGGCCAGAGTATTAACCTATAAAATGTGTCGAACTATGGCAAAAATATGTTATATACAGAGTGTAAGAAAATAGCATGAGACAAGATGAAAGGATGCTACCATTCTCATGCACAAAGATCAAACATCAACAGTCTTCACCAGTTTGAGATTATCACCACCAAGGGCACATAGTGTCCCACAAACTGTAAATCTCAATAAGATACATGATACTCCAGGAGTAACTCGCTATTTCTTAATTATATTCATCACTTGTAAGAAGTGAAGGGCCTAGCATTTATTATATGACTCATGATCATTGTTAGTAAAAGACAAGATATAAGAATAAAAGAATATATTTACTCTGTCAAAGTAAGGGTTAAAAATTTATGTGCTATAGAAGGAAGATGTACAAAAGGAAAATGTAAGACGAAGACGACACAACTGAAGGCTGGAACTATCAATGGGTATCTATCCTGCCTATGTTAATGGCTCGGCCAATTTGGGAAGATAGACACCATTGAATGTTAGGTCATTCCTCCCTTCCCTTCCCCATTCTTTCTTCTTGACCCTTTTTATTTAATTGTGTACTGTATTTATTAATCTGAACATTTTTTCCAACTTCACTGAATTTTTTGAAGACCAAAACATTTCTTAAACTAGCTCTCCATTCTATACATGATCCATCTCAAGAACTGTTCTTTACACAAATGCCTCACTGACTTTGCAACATTTAACATAATGCAAGCTCTGCATGAAGACCTGCAACCTAAAGTAACACTTAACTACAGTGTAAAATGAGTGATGCCATATGCATATACTCTGCTATTTACAGGGAGGGGAACTTATTTTTAAAACCTTTTCACACTAACCAATAGCCAAATATCAAGAGCACAGCATCTATCAAAATTTCTGATCTTCCTGTACCACTTTCAGGAGGAACTATGGTATATAGCTTAGATTGTAGTATATGTTTAAAATTCATTAGCTACCGTCAATCACCGGAGTTATCTGTGCCTGGTAGGATATGTTCAGGGCCATGCAGTTAGAAAAATTGTCAGTCAATGAGAAAAGGTGTCATTGAGAAACTGTTGTATATGAGTCTTGGTACTAGCTGAGGGTTTCATTGCATATGCTCTAGCCCAAGGGAGTTTCCGCAGCTTGCCTACCAAAGACATATTGGTATAATTGTATTTAAATAATATACTTTTCAACATGTTTGGCAGATTCATTTGATGCCTGTATCTCCTGACTTGACAGTTAGATAATGCAGAGCTTCAGTTTTTGTTTGTAATACTTATAATTTCCTCTTGCAGGGGGTTCTACTGACTGTATCTCAAATACAGTGTTCTATGGTTTCTATACATAAAAAGAGAAGATTATATTCCTTGACTGTACTAGTAAATGCAGATTGCTGTTTTATGCATGAAATCAACACTTCACAGTCTTACTTTCAAATTCTGACAAACTGGGGAAGAGCTAAGACCACAAGTTCTTACTCAACTTTACAGCAAATTATTATATTCAGCAGCAAACAGGCATAGAGACCCAGTGGTCATTGGTTTATGTAAGTTAGGATTCTGGTCCAAAACATATGTACTCCAGGAACAGTTTTTCTCTGACAGTTCTTCAAAGAACTATATTTTGTGAACAGGTGAACTTTTTTCTTCCCAAAGCATTTCCAAAGTAAGTTAACAATATTTAGTATCAATTCAGAAATTGTCCTGAGACTATAAAAACCTTTATAAAAATGAAATTCAACCACAGTGCTGTTACTTTGAGATCTTTTACAAGATAAATATAGCAAGTTAAGGTGTGGTTTCTAAGGTTAAAATGTTTCTACTGCTGCAGTCATAAACAGTGGAAAATAAAATATTTTGCTGAAAACTATAAATGGAATACCTAGCTTACGATTTTTTAAATTTGAGTTAGGGCACCTGATTCCTTTGGTGTCTTGATGACCTGTTCACTTTTAACCAATAAATTCATGATAAAAATATTTTCTCCAGGTGAGACTTATTCTTGTCTTTTGAAGGGAGTTTGTTTTCTTAGTTCATATACCAGTGGGCTGGCAACATCCTACATGATGATGACATTTCTGTTAGCCTCAGTACAAATGCTAACAAATGAATAGGTTTGGAAATTCTGTTACTTTTTCATCTGACCTTTTCTGTCCTGATTAGAAGCCTTTCTGCTCCTGAGTAGAGCTTTCAAGTGGTTTGCCATTATCAACATATTTTTTTCACTTATCAGATGAAATTTATTCTTTTAGAATAATTAGACCACAGCTATATGTGAATATGTGCTTATGAATACACTTCATTACATTCTGAATAAAATTGTCTTTAAATACATTTAATAATAAATGAGAGAATATTTTTGATAGACCAGCTGATTCAGATGGAAGAAGCAAGCAGTTCTGCTTTTTCCACTGCATAGGTTTGTCTGTTAAGCTTGTCATCTTCAGGTCTGGTATTACATTTTGTTACAAATTTTGCCTTCTTTCACAAAACTGTCACAGTAATACAGAAACAATGACACATATTAGTAACTCTGCATTTTGATGGTGATAAATTTAGATAAAGAGTCTGGGATAGATTCTACTTCTATAATTCTTAATTATTGCATTAATCTCTTATTTTGAGTGGACTACATTCTTATAATTACAGAGGATAACAAGGTATTTTGATGATTAGTATTCAGTTTGTTGATATCAAAACTATTATGCATTTGACCATATTATGTTACATTTTTCATCCTGCTTTCAAATCCTGAATAGTCCTTTTTAGAAAACTTCAGTTCTGAAGATAGGGATATCACAACGTAGTTCTGTGTGTCTGTGTTTTGCATACATGTAATGTAGGCCCTTGCATCAAGCTTGTTCCTTCTAAATTAATTGTCATATTATTACTGCTGTTATTCTTGTTGGTTTTGTTAATCATTTGAGTAACACTACTCAGATACTCATTCAAATAAAAGGTTCACCGAGACAGGATACTAATAATGTGTTAACATGTCTTTATCAAAAACCCATTTGTTAGTATTTTGAACAATGATTACAAAACCTGTTTATACACACAGCAGTCATTTAATATTACCCAACTCAACAAACATTCAGAACTCTATGTATCATTTAACAAAGTAAAAATGCTTTCTGTCTAGGGAGAGTTCATACGGATTATATTCATTAAGGCTTATGAGGTGGACCATATAGTTCAGAGTCAATGCTTCAGCAGAAAAAACACTGCTGAATCACTGTCAGCTCATAGACAGTAGTTGTAATACGAAACTTGAGAAGCCTTTTTCATGTGGTGTTTTAAATGTCCCAGTGTGCAAGAGAAGGAAAATTTAACTCAGTGTTTAAACACCTAGTTTAAAAAAGAGAGCTATGTTTTGCTTCTCTTTATCATGTACTCCATAAAAAAAAATCTTAGGAAAAACAAATATACATGAAAAATAATGTTTCTTGCATTAAAATAAAAAGATAAAATCTCTATTCATGTAATAGAAACACTATGTTTTTTTCATTAAACACAGACACATCAAATCTGTTGGAGTACTATTTCTCCAGTGTTTTGAGGTTATTTAGTTTTGGCTTCTTCTGCAAAACCAGTAGTTACATAAATAAAATCTGTCCAGAGGAAGTTTTTTTTTTCACTTAACACATACTTAAATGCTGTTCTATCATTTTCTTTTCTGCATCAGATTATAATTTTCAATCATACCATTCCTACTTTTAGACTGATATTTAACATATATTTCTGTGGCATTGCTAGAGCGTAAGATTTTCACTTCACACACACATGAACATGGTGATAAAATTGGATGGTTCTCTATGTATCATTTGCTCCACAATGATCGATAGTAGCTCTCTCAAACTTATTTTTTACAGGAACATACACTTGTACTTTATATTTAGAATGCTCATAATAAAATTCATGTTGTACCATGCCAGAAGTGCTTCAGTTTATTGAGATCCTCATCTGCTTCGTGTGGTAATGATAAGTACTGATAATGAACTCACTTGAAGGTTCCATTTGCTAACATTTACTTTTGTCAAACCGGAACCGAAACTCCTTTTTCTGACTCAATGTGCTGAAAAAGGCCTCCTTAAACTGAAGTCTTTCTTAGACTTAAAGATAAATGTAAGTACTACCTTCTATAACAAAGTACTGGTAAAATTATCTTTTAACATGGTTATTCTGTGTTCACTGAAATGCTCCTGGTTTTTTGCAAGGCATGTGAGGCATCATTACATACAGGCAGTTTCTGCTTTTGAAAAAAGGCTGTATCTTCAAAATATGCACAAAATACATATTGGAGTATGTATTTGAATATAAACTAATTTATTTTATAAAAATTCTGACTTCTAGTTATTCTCCTAGAGGAAAAATGTGTTCACTGACAAAACCAGAAAATGCTAGGACTTTAAATTACTACTTATCTTTGTATAAACATTCAGCACCTTATTTTTTTAAATCAAAAAGTCCTTGTTCATCTTACTTACACAATGGATAACATTGCTGAAGTTGGCAATAAGGAAGATTGTGCTAATACAAAATGATTGAAAATTACAAATCAAACAATGTTTTCTTAAGAATGCAGAACTGCACAAAAAATTAACTAAATCCAGGTATGTATTATTCCAAATGTTAGTTACATATTTTCTTCTATTTCCATTCTCTTGAAATGTTGTTTAAGTTCAGCCTGAAATATGACATGCAAAAAAAGAAACTTTGTTGAAGAGTTTGTCTCTGTATGTTCTGAATAATTTTTGCTGGTTTAAACAACAGTCTTAATACCTCGTTTTACTGATAAATTTAAGCCAATGCTTAAGATCTCTGCTTACTTTAGGAATTGCATTTTAACTGTAGTTTTGTAAAACCGCTAAAGGCAATGATGGTTTGTGGGTAACATGAAAACATCATCTCAGTGATATTAGTGATACACAGCAGGAGCTCTTTTAGAATTTGCCATGAAGAATGTTCTTTCTGTAATTGTCACTGTATGTTTATGTTTTCATTAGTGCACTGAACATAAGTAGTGCTAAAGCTGAATGACAGTGTTGTTTTTAATGCCCTTCCAGAAGACATCTTATGTAACCTAGGGAAAGTGTAATTTGTAGGGACAAATCTCTGTTGAAGTTAATTTTTCATCATAATCTTCTAGTCATTAGCTAGAAATCTCACCCCATGGAAAGTCAGGCATTATTATTGCAAGTTTTAAGGTAGATCAGGCTGTGCCATTAAATGACCTTTTACCTTTTCATTTTCCTTTTCATAGGATATTAAAATCTTTCTCCAGAGATCTGAACAAGCACAGTCAACTGACGGAAAGAACACCACGTGTAAAGACATCAATGTATGAAAAGCTGTTGTTCATGAACATTAAGAAATGGCGTTTTTTAAGTTTGTAAGAAATGTATCTTATTTCTCTCATCTTCTCTGACAGGAGGAAAGGATTGTATGTTTATTGTTGTCAGAGCAAAATCCCATTGCAATTACACATTTTCTGTTATTTTAAATTAAAAAAAAAAAAAACACAACGACAAAACAAACAACAAAACAGAACAGGGAAAGTTATGCTTAGTTCATATTAAATAACCTGATGATACTTCTAAATAAAATTGACCCAGTTTCTGAACTTAAATAGAGCTGATAGTGTGTTCATTAGTAACTGGTATAAGAAGATAGTATAAGCAATTCCTGTAAATGAGCTAACTGGTCACCTTTTATTATGTATATAGTTTATTAATTCATTAATTTTTAATGAATTAAATGCTGTAATCCATTTATTTTAAAAAACATGTTATAATTCATAGCTAATAAAATAAGTAAATGAAGACACTCTTTTCTCTAAGATCAGGGTAAACTACCAAAAGGACATTGTGTACATGAAAACGGAGTGCTTGTTGACAGCAGAGATGATGAATCTTTGTTATCCCACCTTTCTATTTCTAACCTTCCATTAGACCTCAACTCTGCTACCACCCACTGACAATCTGCAGGCATTTCTCCAGTGCAGCCCAGGGGTGGGGGTGGCATAGTGTGCTGCCCCCCAGTAGCCTCCCCTCCCATCATGCTGCACTGAGCAGGCCCCAAATGAAGCAGTACAGTAGGCGCTACGCCAACTGTGGTCCCACTGCTAATCTGCACATAATATCGGTAGTCACTCGAATTTAGTGGAGTTCGGCACAACTATTTTCAGTAATCAACTGAAAGTCCTTTTTCAGATGGCACAGTGTATTGAAGGGCACCGTATATACTCCATACACAGGTTTCATGTGTTCATGTATGATAGGCGTTTGTCTAAAAATCTCTCTGGCTCATGATGACACCTAGCGGATGATGCCTTCTGTGGCAGATTAAGCAGAGTCTTGGTAAAACACTCACATTTACTGCTGAAGTGATTGTTTCTTTTTCTATATCCAGTCTGACTCTTACTGGCTTTCCTGGAATTTGTTCTGGAATACTTTTCTTAGAAATTTTCTTGTTAATAGGATGTTTGAGTTTCCTTGCAGTTTTACTCAACTTTTCTATTCTCTTGTGGCCAGTGATAGCTAACTAGAAGATGACAGAAACTATTTTTTCATGGAACTTTTTAACATAAATTTTAGAACACTCTTTGCAATTAATTCCTTTGGAATTCAACATTGAGATGTCTAATAAATCCTCAGGTTTCAGTGGTACTCATTCTTCGGATCTACAGTTTAAAGTTTTCTGAAGACTGAACATAGTAAGTAGGTAATCTTGTGATTAACTGAACTCGGTATACCTTCTAATTTGCAATCTATCAGCTGCCCAACCTTCTGCATTCTACATTGTCTTACTATCTTAGAAACATAATTAATAAGTAAATGCTTCCAAGATGCCTACTCATAGCTGAATACTGCTCTGTTATTCTGGGGTATTTTTTTCTACATTTGTCAGTACCCTGGTAGCAATTACGCAAAGCATTTAAAACTTCCTTTCCCTGGTTTGATTCAGCAAAGTACTCAAACATATGGTGCTCTCTAAGAATACAAATAGTCCCGTTAAAGTCAGATAACTCATAGGGAACCACAAACCTTTGCCCTTTGTTGAGAAGTGCTATCTGCACAAAATATGTTTATATGTTTGACGTACCTTTACTACTTTTTAGCCAAGTATGCATGACAGTATATTACTTGCATAACACTTGCTGATGTTCCTAACAAAGGTTTCTAAATTGCCTAATTGAGATATAAAACATGTATCAAAAAAAGCAATAGCAGCATACAAGACAGAAACTGGCATATTTATAGTTAGACAATGACTAGCAGACTACCTGTAAAATACATTCTGTTTTCTGTCGTGATAAAATAATAAACATTTTGTCAGATTTCTAGAGCTTGCTGATGTCAATAATGGCAGGTTTGTTTCTTTGTGGATTAAAGACAGACGAATTTTGAAAGGAAAGTTGGTAGTCTAGCGGTGGCAGATCAAAGCTTCTATATGTGATATACAAAGCTCAGAATAGAACCCAGTAAGCTTATCACTTCAGGCAAATAATGTTGTGTCTCTTCACTCTACATATTTTGTTCTAACCACACTGGCACATTGTAGCTAAGTACTATCTTAGAAACAGATGTAACTTTGTTGTGCCCCCGCAAACCATGCTAAAACCTCAACATCCTCGTTTTACTTATGACAACAGACTTTACGATGCATACAAATTAATCTGCTTTGTTACCATAATCATTTCTTCACACAGCACATACAACTTGGTCAAAATTTCATCTCAAATATTTTGAAACATTACATATATGTGTTCATACAAGACTTCAGCTTTTTTCTTGTCATGTGAAAATATTATGTGGATAGAAAAAAAAAAATTACAACGCAGTTCTCTGACTTTTGCATGTTCAGGGATCTTTAAATTTTTGCTTTTGTTCCATATTTAGCTTCTTTAATAAAAGCCAGCTTTAATAGCTAGATGTTAAATTCTGACTTTGCATACTGGAGTTTTCCATGTGAAAATAAAAAGGTATTATTTTCAGAAATGCTTGCGTACAGTCCATAAATCTGAACTAGGTAAAAGGGAACTTTGGCTACTGGAAATCATAAATTGCTATTTAGGTATGGTTCTTCAGGTGTTACGCCTTTGTCATACACTGTTTATACGTTTTACCTATGTCCTGGAACAGAACATAAAATCATTACTGATAAAGTTTGAAAATAGGTGCAAATTGTGGAGCAGTTTCAAATAATAAAAAGAGAACGGGATTGCATGGTGAAGTAAAGGCATAATTTAAAAAGCAAAGAATGTATGCCCTGAAAACAGGAACTTATTTTTGTTAACAGTTAGCACTTGAGAATAATTGAGTGTCACAGGAGTTGTTGAATAGACTTGGAGTTCCCAGCCTAATGCTGGGACCCAGACATGAAAGAGGTCCTTGTATTTATGGAGGGGGAATGCTGAGAAGATTTGCATTCAGATTTGGCAGTGGAGTTGGAGACATATCATGTTCAGTTTTCATATCTATGCTTCAAGCAGGATGTTGAAAACTGGCAAGTGTTCAGAGCAGAACCACAAGAATGATGGGAAATCATGGCTTGTACCAGAAAATTCAGGGAAATCAGTCTTCCTCCTTCATCAAAGGAAAATTTAATGAGGATTCAGATATCAATTTACAAGAATCTGTGTAAGTCATCTTCATTCTGGTAGACAAAGACAAGCAAAATTCAATGGCTGGAGTCTGAGGCTTCAAAGTAACATGCAGATTTTTAACAGGGAAGAAGATCAACTATTGAAGCAACTTGCTAAATGTTGCAGCTATTTCCTCATCACAGAGCTGTAAAATCAAGATAGATAATTCTTTTCAATCCAGTTTGTGATGGGAACTGATACAAGAAATAACTGCACTTTTGATTTTGTATTTTGTGTAATGAAGATTCTGCAGTTTGACATCTCATCATAGGACATCCCTGTAAATTCAAGAAGGACAGATGCAAAAAGCTGCCTCTTTGGAAGGAGTAACCTCTTTCAGTGATAAATGCCGGGGGGTTTCCAGCTGGGGAGCAGCTCAGCTGAAAAGGACCTGCGGATCTTGGCGGACAGCAAGCTGAACATGAGCCAGCAGTGTGCCCTGGCAGCAAAGACCAACAGCATCTTGACATGTATTAATAGGCACATAGCAAGTAGATTGAGAAAAATCAGTATCTTCTGGCAATCAGCACTTATTAGAATTCAGCCTACAATGTGTGCCCAGTTTTGGACCTCACAATACCAGAAAGTACCAACAAATGGCTGTGGGTCCAGTGGAGGGCCACCAAGAGGGCCAGGGGCTTAAGCACTTGCCAGGAGAGGAGACACTGAAGGAACTGGGAGAAAAGCAGGCTTTGGGGGAATCTAACAGTAGTTTTACATCACCTGTCACACAGTTATCAAGAAGATGGAGTCAGATTCTTACTCTGGTGCATGGCAGGAAAACAAGAGACAATGGCAACCATTTGAAACACAACTGCTTCTGAGCAGATGTAAGACAAACCATTTCCCCCCTGAGAACAGCAGTGGAACAGGTTACCCAGAGAGGCTGTGCAGTCCCTGTCCTTAGAGGTTTTCAAGACCTGACTGCATAAAGCCCTGAGCAAACTGTTCTGACCTCATGCTGATGCTGCTTGAGCAAGAGGTTGAAACAAATGACCTCTGGAGATTCCTTCCTGAATTATTCTATGATCTTAGATATATTCTTTTCAGTTGTGCCGTGTAAAATCATTGACTTCATTGATGCAACACAAGCATGACTAAATGGCTCTTAATAACTCACTCTCCTGAAGATGAAAATGGATGAGAAAGCTATCCAGTGACTTTGCTTATCTTATGAGCACCATGATGAGAGGAATGAAAAAGTGTACATCCTTCCTTTATTGAGATCAAAAGGTATGACTTTGGTTATCTCCTGGTAGCACTGTTGTTAAGCTGAAGTGACATCCTCCAATGTCACTTTTAAATGTGTGCTACATTTCACCCTTAGCTTTGCCATGTATGCATTATGCACTTTTTAATAATTTTATATACAAGAATGGACTTACAACAAAGAAAAAAGAAATAAAACATCACTACTTTCATTTAGTTTGGAAGCATTCATATTGTAAAGGTAAATGTAGGGGGAATTTCCTGACCTTTGAATATTCTATTCTTCATTTAAAGATTCTCTGAAACGTTTTGAATTTCATTTCCTTTGTCTTCTGTAGTCACTTTACATTCAAGATTTCTCACTGTCATGGCTTCAGTAGCAACATCTTTAGACGTCCTTACACTTCAGAATAGCAGAGCTTTGACTTACTAGCTCAAGGCTTGACAAGCTCCTAGCTTTGGGCCTTGCTACATTAACATAACAAAAGTGGTTGTCTGCAATTTGAGAAAAACCTGTACTTACCTCACACTGTGAATACCATACTTGTTAACTAAAAAGTAGAAGCAGTACCTGTCAGTAACACAGAATGTGCCCGTGCCCGCTTCATAGTTCAACTTAGGCAAAGACTTCACTTTTCCTCTCTTCTTTTTCTCATAACAGTGGTACATCTTTTCTTTGTTTCCAATATGTGATGTGTATGTCTATGTGTATGTGTATGTCTACGTCTATATCTATGTCTATGTCTGTCTAAGTCTATGTATATGTATATATGTACATATATATACATAGAGAAAGCTAAAACTTTTCTTGCCTAATTATAGATAGGAATATATTTTCATCCAAAGAAGCTTAATTACATCCTGGTTAACCATGAATTGCTGTTTTTCCAGCAAATGACATTCTGTGCTCGATTTGATTTTATTTTTTTTTACTGACAGCATTGTCACTGTTGAATTTATAATCCGATCCGGATTATAAAATCCAAACGGAAGAACTTCACAGATACTATAGCTATCATAAGGTAGGTTTAGGAGCAGGTCTTGGTCATGGTAGGTCCTGTGGAAATGTTGCTACTTCCAGAGAAGTAACATTTAATTATGTCAGTATAGGATTTTTGTTGGGTATTTTTAATTTGCTAATAGAAATAACAGTACATGCAAAAATCAAACAATTGTATTTTAAAAACTGGGTGTGCTGAAGTCACCTGGAATTCAAGGTCCTGTGTACTTGGGGCTAGATTAAACACACAAAAAACTTTGCAGTACCATGACAGCTGAAGTTCAGATAGTACGTGTTGCAATTGATTTAGCATCATGTTTTCCTTTTTAGCCTCAAAATGATTAATAGTGACACAATGAAACCAGCGTTTTTTTAAACTGGGCATGTCATTCACATTGTTTCTGGGAGGAAGCCTAAAAGGGAAGAAGGATGGTCTTGTGGTTAGGGTTCTGTAATAAGGATATGTCTCTTTGTCAAGTGAAATGTAATATAGAGGTGTCGAAGCTGCCTGCAAGCAAGTTAATTAGCTAGTTCAGGCATTGGAGTCTTACTAAAGCAAACAGAGGCTGGTAATTGTAGTGCCGTGGCTAAACTTGGAGCACCTGAACTTCATAATATGTTTTGCAGCTTGCATAAATCCTTAGGAGACAAAAATCAGTTTTCTTAAAAATGCCACTTATCTTTCCTATTCTTCCATTGACAAAGAAAGCAGGAAATAAAAGGTTTCAGTTTTGTTCCATGTCAATGGGATCTCAAAGAATCCATAGAAGCTTTTTTTCCTTATTTTTTGAGATGAACATTAATTTCTTCAGGTATTATGCTTAACACTTTTAGCAACAATTAGCTTGTACTTTAAAAGAAATAACTTCTCAGTACCTCAGCTTATTTGGCTTTTTACTCCACCACAAATTCCTTTAAAATTTGTTGAATTAGATGAGCCCTCTGAAGTTTAGCCCATGGCATATTTTCACCTCTCATTATCTGAATTGCATAGGCTACTTGATAATCAGCACAGCTTTATCTTTTCCCCAAGCAAGCTATCTTAGTTTGAATTGATCTTTCTTCAATCTGGTAGTAAGGAAAAAGAGAAAAATATCTCTGTTACTGCATTCTTCTCATGCTTGCTTGTAAGCCTGAATGGTTAAAATGCAAGACTCCTTAAAAGATCCAAAGCTGAGCAAAGGAAGGGCTAGGGTGGCTTCTCAGAAACAGATGAATTAGAAGTAAGAAACAGATTTCCTCTTCTCTACCACTACCCACATCTGAACATACAAACAACAAAAACAATGGTAAGGTAAGGAACAAAATGAGGACAAACTCAAAAAAAAAAGAAAAAAAGAGCTGGTACTCAGATAAAATCAAAGATTGTTTCCTACCATCAGTTTGTTTTGGAGCATTTATATTCGTAGGGTGAATTTTTGTCTCTACTAAAATCAGTGGACTGTTTGTTATTGATTTCAAACTAAACCAAGTTTTCATCTGGAGATTTCACCTTTGATTGCAAGAAACTTCGTCCTAAAGTTCCCAACAAAAAGCCTAGCAATTCTTCTTGATGGTTTTTAGAAAAGTGTCCATTTATGATTGCAAAAGGTTAGGAGACAGTAAGTGCAGAACATCAGACACCAATTTATTCTAACCTTTATGCTCATTTTTTAAAATGTGAACCTCTTGTTCAGATTGAATTGGACTTTTTTATGCGTTGTGTTCTAAGCTGAAAAGCTTGCTTTCTTTTGGAACCTAGATACAATGACCAAATGTTTTCTTAATCTTTCATTTATAGAGAAAAAATAAAGTTAAGTTCTGATTGTGTATATGGACTTTACTCTATATTACTGAGTTCATGTTCTGGAATCAAGCATCCCAGGTATTTGGTCAGAATTTACAGCTTAATTTGTGTTAAGGCTATCTAGATATCATGTATTATTTTAATGTTCACAATTCTTCCACCTTCTATCTTCTTAATAAATTGCTAACAAAGCTTTCTGATGTGTTTTTGAAGTAGAAAAGGTGAAATATAAACAAATATGTTACAAAGGTTTAAAACTTAACACCCCCTTAGAAAATTAGTGAGCCCCACATTACTGCAGACTATGGACGCGCTTTCCTTTAAAATGTGCTGTTGACAGCAGCTATGCTCTTCTTGGACTTGGTGGGGATTTGGGGGATGTGCTAATCTGGGTATTTATGTTATACCATATGATCCTTTATTGATTAACATGTCTCTAATAATACAATACTACTAGAACTAGATTGATTTACTATCATTCAGCTGCAGCTTAACTTCACTAATTTCCTATACAGACTTTTGATGCTGATACATACAAGTCTTCTAGCTTATAAATACACGGATGCACTATGAGATCAGTATTCTTAGCACTTCACTACAGAACACATGTGGGACTCCTTACATGAAAGCACACTATTTAATGTGCAAAAGCAGTTTATTTCATTGCCAGCTGATCTGGATCACATCAATGCTCATGGAGTCTTAGTTATGAAACACTGAGCTCACCTCTGTGTTTGTTTTATATATGCATATAAGTGGTTTAAGCACTCTAGAGTTAGAGAACAGGCTAAGCTGTTAAATGGACTTAGGCCTTCTAAATCAGGTTTTCAGATCTGCATTATTCATTTTTCTTTTTGATCTGCAGACAAGTGTTGATGCCAGAACTGAACAAAGTTACTCAGCTGCTCTATATTTAGAAATGCAAACTCAATCTCACTTAACGTGGATTTGCAAGTTCTTACTTAGATCACGTCAAATTAGATTTGTTTGATGAGAGTTACACAATATTTTGAAAAATATTCTATCAGATATTTCCCAGGTAACATCATTTTGATGTTGTGTTAATGGAGCTGTCTATGTTAAACTATTGCTCTCAAAAAGGCTTTTAGCTCAGGTGGGTGTAGCATACACAAAACAGAAGCCAGGCAAGTTTTAGGGAAGGCTGCCTAAAAGTTTTGTTAATTTCTGTTGCAGGCATAAAAGTTTTTGCACATTCAATAGTGTGCCTTCATGTAAGGAATGCCACGTGTTTTCTGCAGTGAAGTGCTAAGAATACTGATCTCATATTGTATTGAGATTGGTCTGTGTATTTATAATGTAGAAAACTTGTATGTTTCAGCATCAAAAGTCTATAGGGAATTAGTGAAGTTAAGCTGCAGCTGCAAGATACTAAATCAATCTAGTTCTAGTAGTATTGTATTATTAGAGACATGTTAATCAACAAAGGAACATATGGTATAACATAAATACCCAATAAGTATAGCTTACACACATATGGTTAAGGGAAACAAAAGCATCATGTTTCAGCGCTTAGTGAGGGAAGAAGGTGTATACCTAGAAAGAAAGTACCAACGTATGTTTTCATATTGCTTCTCCTTAGCCAAAGAATGCATAAGCATGAAAAATTAACACTTAGAAAGAGTGGAATACTTTTGTAAAATTAGAGATGATGAAAGTACAAGTTTTAGTGCTGTTTTTTCTCTGCAGGAAGAATTGTCGAATTCTCTTGATGATTTTCATCTATCTGATTAAACAGTTATATTCAGCCAGAAATACAATGGAAATATACAGGTAAATGTTATTGGAGGAAGATACACACAATTACACTGTCTAAGGAAAGGTATTTTGCTGGTATGTTTTCTCACTTCCATTCATAAGGGTCAAATGTAGGTACACTGATCTGAAACAGAAGATGGTGTTCTCCCAAGTTGTTCCGTCTTTCTCAGTTAATGTTTCAACAGATTTTGTATGTCCTGTTCTAGAGGCATATTTCAATAAGCAGGACACTGCGAGCTGACCTAATTTGATCTGAGTACGTTACACTTCTAGCACACTCACAAATACAAGCTGACCTAATTTAGATCATTGTGCTTTACCGTGGTTAATAGGTACTTGCATTAAATTGATTGCCATGCTTATGTAAAAGTGAAGGGCTTTGGAAACTTTTCAGACAGCCAAAACAAATGAAACTAATGTCTTAGTAATTGCTGTAGCAGCAGTGACTCAAACATAATCATTTACATATTTGAGTTTAACCCATATTTTAAACATTTGAAATATCCTCAGGAAATTCCATATCAGGTCACGGTTTTTTTCCTTCCATCTGTACTGCAGTGCTGGGGGACATCTTCAGCCTCTTTTACGTAATCTTGTGTTGGTTTCAAACACTGAGTCAATAGCATTAATTAGGAACTTCTTTTTTTTCTGCATAGATTCTTGTCTTCATGCAGTCAGAAAGGACAAGTACCTATCTCTTCAGAGGGTCTGTAACTGACTCTGGAGGACTCGAATGGACACAAAGTTAGGTCCAGTTAACCTCCTCTGTTAACAAGGTTATTTTAAAAGTGGTGGTGGCATTGTAGTAGAAAGCTCTGAGGGTTTTTCCTCTTCCGCTGTGCTGTTCAGTTTTTTTATGGTTCAACTACCATTTTGGACAAAACTAATGAGTAGTGCTCCTGAGGGGCATCGCTGAGAGAGAGAGGAAGGGAAGGGCAGAAGCTGACAGATCCCAGAGACTGCATTGAAGGAAGTGGAAGAGAAAGGGAGGAGTGACAAAAAGATGGAAGGAGATGATTAAGGATGTTACTTCAGGTATTTAGCAGACACTGGGACCTACGCTTGGGCAGTAGAAAGACACCCAGGCTGTGTCTATATTGCTAAATAAAATATGGTCAAAGACTATCCTGCCCTGATACTAAGCCCATGGATGTTGGATGATGTCCAAACTGCATAGGATTAACCTCTCGAGAGCATAATGGTTGCATATACATCATGAGGGAAGGGAGAGGGGAAGGGGGAAAGGGGGAAAGGGAAGAAGGGAAGGGAAGGGAAGGGAAGGGAAGGGAAGGGAAGGGAAGGGAAGGGAAGGGAAGGGAAGGGAAGGGAAGGAAGAAGGGATGCCTGCATGGTAGTGGCTCACTAGATAAAACAGTTCTAGCACATAAACCACAGGCAAAAGTGTCATGTCGCACCCACACCTAAATGAACCACTTGTACATCTTTAGGGTAAATTAAAAATCTACGTTTGTCAATTTTTTTTCAGAGGTACCTTTGTTTATTTTCACACAATGAAATGGTCTATTTGGTAGTGAGTTTAAAAGAAGACACAGAACAAAACATGGTAACACGAATTTCTGTATCTTTTTGAAGGTGGGAAACCTGGTATGAGCTGAGTTTTAATTAAGGTAATCAACCGGAGCTTGTCATCTGAAATAACTGTCTAGACTGCCTTTTCAGATGTAGTAAATTCTTGCAGCTGATTTGAAGGTACTAGATTTTTGTGGTTTTACAGCAGATGAAAGGCTTTCAGAGTAAATTGCGTCATTAGCAGAGCTGTCAAATCCATCACTATATGTAGTTATTGAAACTATTATTTTCAAACAAAATTTAGCTTCTTTCACCTTTGCTAGGCAGTCACAAACTGATCAAAAGCTGTGGCAATGTACTTGTGACTCATAGACTTCATTTGGATTTTGGATTAAGAATTTTCAATTTGTACCTATCGGTCCTATGCAGTTTTAGTAATCCACGCAGATGATGCAAATTAGTATAAAATTCCTGTTTATATGGGGTCATAAAATGGGAGGGAAATGAGCAACGGGTATTCTGGTTCACACATTAATAATTGTCCCTTTCACATCCAAGTACAGATGTTTGCAGCAACTAAACTAAGAAGCAATTTTCAAATGGCTATACAAAACTAATATTAGTCCCACAAATATTTGTTAATAATATATGAAAAGAGGTAGAAAACTAAATGGAACAGCTTCTGGGAGCTATCTTTGCCTCACTGATGTCTACGACAAAATCCCACTAGTGCAGGAAGCCCCCGTCTCGCTGCAGTGTTCCACTGCCTCCGAGCATAGGAAGCAACATTTATGGACTTTGATCACCAACAACAAATCAGTTCTTAAATATGCATCTCTTTCCAGCCCAGCAAAACAACTAGTTCAAAACAGGTGAAGTGTTTTAACTCTTCAGTCACCAATGATGGTATCTTCTCTGCTGCTAGCTATTGTTGAACCCCCTGTTTCATCAGCTTTCTATTCTTACTTTGGAACAGAAAATTTCAGGTGTTCAGTGCACATGAAGTGGTGTTAATTTTTATATTAGTAAGAACATGTTAATAGTATTCAGGACTGTAATGAACTTTTCAAGCTGTAAGTATTGGCTCTGCTATGTAAACAGGAAAACATAGTTTTTTGATAGCTTCCTATCTGAACACCATTTTCTCGTTTGTATGTGCATATGAAGCAATTGTCAGGAAACTTCAAGATTCTGCATATGTTTGTTAAAATACCACTTCTGTGACAGTGTAAACCACTGTTAGATAGCAAAGGTGCCTGGGACAGATTCGGCATACCTATAGAACCCAAAGATGCAAATTTGTGTCAGAGCCCGAACGTTCCTGTCTACTGTTCTGATTCACAGTGCATTTCCCACCCTACATCCCTTGCTGCTGTGCTCAGCAGAGTTCACATCATGGTTTTACATGAGTGAACAATTTTAGAGAAAATAAAGTGAAGCGGACATAAAAGTGCAAATTAAAATTTCTGAAGATTAAGAAGTCACTTTTGTTTGGTACAGCCTTTCTGTGGTTTCAGAAGGGAGCAGAAATAAAAGGTTTTGTTATTGTTATTGTCATTACTTTCTAAGTAATGTTAAATCATGGTTCATGATGTAACATTGTGGTTGGTTAAAATCCTGACTTTCCCAAACTCAGTTTGGCAACTACCATGACTTCACCGGAAATGCATAGTCATTCATTTAGTGCCTTCAGCTACTAATTACTGCTAATGAGGTTGCCTTCATTAAGTCTCCAGTAGGGCAGAAGTACAAAGTACTCCAAACCATGAAGTTCTGTTAAAATGCTGGTGCTCTTTCCAATCTGCTTTCCTAACCAACAGTGTTTGGTGTTCAATTCTTCTTCCAAATTTCTGATCCTTTTCAGGTATTTGAATTTGATGGACAAGTGGACAAAAAAAGGCTGCTAAAGGATCAGGGTGCTGGCAGGATTCACAGTTCACATTGCAGAGTGAGTTTGCTCTCTGTAAAATGAAGCTAATATTTGCTTATCTTAAAAATTAAGGTTTTGTGGGTTTTGTTATCAATAGCCCCAAATCAGTGTGCTGTAAATAGCTTGATTCCACTTTGCTTTTACAAAGCTGATGTTGTAGACAGCTGTGATGCTGTCTACATCCTCTTTGCTGTGGGGCTAAAGGTAACTGCAGCAGACATAGAGAATCTGTGCAGCCAACCTGCCCTGGAAAGGCGGGATGACTGCAACCTCTGCATGCCTTTAAAACTGCACTTGGCATTGCTGGCACTCCAAATGAACGCCCGCTTGTATCTATTGCCAATCCTTTTCTGACTTCTTCAAAGAAGGAAATCAGTACTCCTTGTACACAGTGTAAGTCCTGAATGGGTCAACATAAACCACTCCCAATTCTGGGCATTTCTCCAAAACATTATACATACATTTTCCTGTAAGTCCTGAATGACAATCAACAGTAATTAATAAAACTGCCCCATGTAGCCCCATAGTTAGGCAAAAGGTCTGTAAAGTGGAAGGAAAATTTTCTGGAGCAACTGCCTTGTAAACACTATTCAGTGGAAGAAACTATGGACAGTCCTTTCCAAAACAGTTCTGTAAAGTCAGGTGCAGCAATGCATTTTTACTTACTCAAATACATAGTCAAACATTTAGAGATAATGACCAGCTTCCAACAGATTTGTCTAGGGCGTTGAGCAACTGTGAAGAACAAGACAAATATTAACAGAAGACTTATCATGGGATTTCCAAAAGCTTTCCAGTGTGTGAGAAGCACAAATCCCATTGAAATTATTTTTTCCCCTCTCTATTACTTTGAAAATCTTTTCCTAGAGTGGGAGCTAAACTGGAAGATTCCACTTTGACATTTTTTTCTCTGCAATAATCAGAAAGCTGAGAAATTTAAATGTCACAGCTGAGGAAGTGTGAAGCTATGATTTCAGTACCATTCGCAATGCAACTGCCTTGGCCCTGCAAAGTTCACATCACATAAGCACACACAAATGCTGAGTGCTTCAGCATGCAAAAAAAAGGTGTTGGTGGGAGAAGCAAATAAGCAAAGGATTGGCAAGCACTAAAAATTTTCACTGATTTTGTAAGCATACATATGAACATAATGATCTTGAACCACTAAGTGGTGTATCTGTCCATCTGTGGTTGTGGAGGATCTCACCATACTCTCCTGTTTCTCAGTAGTTGCAGCATCCAGCACTTAAAACTTCTCCTGGCTTTCCTTCAACTGTGGCTGAGTCTGTGGAGGAAAGTTTAGTAAAATCTACTGGATCTGAGACTCGAAGGGAAATGAAACATGCAGGGAATGGAAACATTCAAGGATGGAAATGCAAACGCTGAAGATGACCTCAGTTTGCCCGAGTGGAGGTGTGGCCATACAGCATGGTTTCTGGGAATGAGGGATAGCATATGTCGTGACACGGGAATGGTTGAACGCTGTTGTTGCATTCCAGTGCGTTTAGCGTATTGTTTATAGCACAGCAATAACCTCAATGGAGCAGGCTGCAAGCCGTGAGGGGCTGGGACGCGCGTGCCTTCTGGCTAGCCCTGTGCCAGGCAGCAGTGCTAGATGGGTGGGAGGCCCCTTGTCTCAGTGTTCCTGTCTCACTTCAGTCCCTGGCCTTTCCTTCTCCTCCCAGGGGCAGGAGCCCGCTCTCCTTCTATGCCCAGATGCAGATGGTTTCCCCCACTGCTCCGGCTCAGCTCCCCCGGACAGCTGAGTGGTGGCCAGCAGAGACCAGGGGTCCCAGACCATCATCTGTCCTGTGGTTTTCACCACTGTTTGCCTGATAAAAGAAACAGGCACTTCATGAATTCCCTTTCTATTTGATCACAGGGAGAAATAGTTGACACTAACAGTATCACCGCCCCATGCACAAGTCTACGCTCAGAGCCATCCTTTTATTTTCTTGCTGTACCTGCACTGAGTATGTTACCGATCACTTTCCTAGCTGAATCTCGGGTTGCAACAAATGTGCGTTTCAGCAGCTGGTGTCTGTTGTGGTTTGTTTTTTCTTTTTGGCTGCTCGATATTCAAATTTTTGTTTCCCTCCCTGTTTTATTTTGGTTTTTTTCTTTGTCTTTTTTTTCTTCTTTCTTTTCCAAGGCGAGGTGATTCGGTGCAGGTTTACAGAACATTTTGGTTGTGAACACAAACACCTTGAAGCCGATGGCTGCCCTGGTAGTTCCACATTGGCTGCGCTGAAGCTGTGTTTGTGGTGTTTGCTTTGAAAAGTGAAACTAGGGGAGGTATGCCTGTTTTCATGTTTTGTTACAAACTCCACCTCAGGCCAAGGTCACTGAAAGGTTGGGCAGCCTTTCAGCAATAAGGCCTTCACAGCCTTAAGCTTAACCTGTAAGCCAACCGTGTTTACTCTTTTTCACCAGCGTTGCTTCACTTTCATGTAAGGCCTTGGCACAGGTTCATATGACTGTAAGCAATTTCTGACTTCATTTTGACATTTTCTTTGACTTTTAAGGCAACACTCCTTGCGTATAACCCACTGTGCAGTGAAAGCTAAAATAAAAATTGTGTCTGCTGTACAAAATGCAGTGCCATCCCGACAAGTCCAGACAGCAGTATGCGATGTTAATCCATACACGTGGTAGACAACACGAGCCCGTGTGTACCTACCTTTCCTGTCTGCATTTTAGTGGAGAGAATCTCAGATTTACGTGTCGGTAGGAAAAGCTGGCAGATGCCGCGCAAGGCAGAGTGCCAGAAGGGAGCTGCTGCGGAAGCTGGGAAGGAAGGGGGACCGCCTGACCCCTCCGAGGGTCTGCAGGGGGCCGGCTCCTCCTGCAGGGTATACACCTCTGCTGAATGCAAAGAGGTCTTGCCAGTGGAGATTAAATTCTTCAGTGAGGTGAATAGAAAACAAAAAAAAGCTTCTTCTTGGCCTATGATGCACCCCCAGCAAGGGAAAAGCCCTATAGCTCTGTGGGTGCAGTCACCACCTAAATTAGAAGGAGGTATAACCTCAGGGTAGTATGTTCTGCACCATGTCTATGTGCAGAGACCCAAAAACCAGTCAGGCCTTTTGCTCTCCTTCTGTCTGGGACACTGGCTCCGTTCCTGTGATGCTGACATTGCACAGATCCTGGCAAACTTCTCCACAAGCACCATGCTGGTCATTCAGGAGACCACAACATGGGTGAGCCCTCCCACTGCAGGTGACCTTGTCCCGCTTGGGCTGCCCCTGCAGGCACCAGGAGCTGTCTTTCCACCTCTCCCCATGCACTATGATTTCCACCCCTCCTCTCATTTTTATTCTCCCACTCCCTCCACATAGGCAACATCTCTCTTAAACCTTAGTGCTGAAATTGGAAAGAATAATGATCCTTGCTTTGTTTGCCGGAACCCCTTTGGGTGATGTATTCCCTAATGAGACTTATGTCTTTTTAACTGTGGTGACATCCATTCAGCCCATGGTGGGCAGCCCAGCTAGACAGACCAAGCAGCTGTGAGGTTTGACTGTGGCTTGTAGGGAAGGCATGTGAGCAAGGCATGTAACAACCCCATGAAATTAAGCAATTAGAGTCCCAAGTGTACCTGACCAAAATAGGTGCTCTCAACAGCAGCCTCACATTCCTAGAAGTCATCTTTTGTATATCATCTGGTAAACGTTTGCACTCTCTCATGCCTTTTATTGGATAAAGGTCTGAGCTCAGGGAAGTAATAGCTCCAAAATGAAGTTAGTTGTTCAAAGACACCAAAAAATGATCATTTTGTGGTTGATTACAATTATCTGCATGGGAAAGGATATCTGATAATTCATTTTTGTAAACAAAAGCAGACAAGATCTGCTCACTGGAAGTTGGATTTAGACAAATTTACACATACAACTTGAAGGACAAGGACAGCTAATTTCAGGGGTGCAGTAGTTCCTCCTCTGCTTCAGGTCTTGAGAAGACCAAATGTAATAACTCAGGCATCACAAATAAAACTGATAAAGAGATCAGAGAGTGACATTCTTTGGACAGTGCTGTGCTGCAGAGCTGACCACATCATCATGACAGTCTGTTCTGCCTTATAAACCTCAGGTTATGTTCACAGTGCAGCATGAGCTGGAGACATCTCATCTGGATCTAGGAGTGAACTGCGGTGGTGATACAGTTGTGCTGACACAGAGACCATCTAAGCTCACCCCCCATTACAGTAAATTAGATGAATCAGAACTATACACTAATAATCCTATATATCATCCCACTTCTGTACCGACAGCTTTATGGCCTTTGAGGCAGAGCCTGTACCTCTGATCTTCATTGGACTTTGAACTGAAAGTGTTGATGGGCCAGAGGATTCAGTTTCTATGTTACCCTGAAAGGTCAGCGTATCTAGAAGCAATGTTTTTTGGCTGTACCCTTCATTCAGTTTTCTACCTCAGCTAGGATGAAATTCTCACTGAGTCAGATTTCCTTCTTTTTTATATTTTCTACATACTGCTATGATGAAATTCCCTTTTTCTTTGGTCTTTTTGCCGATATGCCTTGCTGTAAAGCAAAGGAGAGCTGGAAAGGCTTGTTAGTCCCATACCGTTACACAATAGACACTACACTGACACAGCAATCCCTTAAAAAGAATTTCCATGTAGAAAATAGTATTAATAATAATCTGTCAGTCTTCTGCTGTGCCCTGTAGACCTCTGGATCCCACACCTGAAGCTTTCCACTGAGCAGACACTGTGCTATAGATTTCAGTCCTATGTCACCTTTCTTTTTTTTTTACATTATCGACACGCACCAATTTAATCCGCTGGAGAGAGAAAGGCCAATTGTATACAGTTTGGGTTTTAAGCCTGCTTTGATCAGAATGGATAAGGAGCCATTTAAAAATGAAACAAAAAGTACGAAGCAGATAAAAACCTTTCCTTTGGGGTGAAGGAGGTGGTCAGCAGGTCTGTGTTATCTCAGTAGCTCATCTCTTATATTTCGGTGGCTGAAGAGCATTCTTTGTGCTCTGCCCTGGCTGGAGCAGGGCGAAGCATCACCTGTTTGCCTTGTGCTGATGGTTGTGGCACCCTGTTTTGGGGCAGTCGGTGGGAAGAGCAGCTCTGCCCCTGAGCCACTATGTCTGACCAAAGGGAAAGGTGGAGCATGAGGAACTGGGAGAGATGGCAGGAATGGGAGAAAGCCAGAAAATGAGGACTTTGCAGCTTTTTTGCAGGAATGTAGACAGAGAACACAGACAACAGCAGGCCCTAACAGAGACAGAAAGATAGAGACTTTCTGAAGGATGGTGGGAAGGGTGGAGCCCTGGTAGCTGGGCTGAGAGCAAGCCTGGAGAATGGTGCTGTGTTACGCTGGACAGTATTTGAAATTTGATGGAGGTTCTCCATTTCCAAATATGAAAAATGCGAAGCCATCTCTGGGTGGTTTTTAAATGCTCACTGTAATGACAAGATGATGACAAACCTGCATGCCAGCTCTGCCAGCTGGGGTCCCATCACAGCTCTCATATGCCCCTTTGCAATTAGTGCCTTATCTGCATATTTCTTTTCCTCCTGGCTAACCAGGCATAATGAACAGGGAGAAAATGTGTGATTATTTTCTCCCGTTATAGAGATTTCCCCACCCCTACACAAAACACACGGAGATGGCGTGAGGGGTCAAACACTGGCCGGGTCAGGGCAGGACACCCAGCAAAGCAGCCATGCTCCATCCCACCCCGCCTTACCGCAGGTCCCTTGGGGCCGCGGGCACCCCAGCTTTGCCACAACACCTGCGCTCCACACCGGCTTCTTTCCCTGAAGTTTCAGCTTCCACTTTTGTCTGCTTCCATACCTGCAGCAGCTCTTACCAAAAGTACTGTCAGTCCTGGCATACCGTAGTGTGCCCCGGCAGACGTGGACCCCGTGCCTGCCCGTGTGGGAGGGAAGGGGAGATGTAAGGGGGTGCTCCCACCCTCCTGCCAGCACCGCCTGCTGCCTGCACACCCTCCCTCCCGCTTACCTGACGGTGGCGAAGCCCCACATCCAGAGCACATTGAATGTAAATACTACAAACGCTATTTCAGGTTCCTCATGCTCTTTCACACATGCCACCAGCCTCAGCTCCCTCAAGATGTTTTCTGTCCGTCTGTTCCATTTTACAGGGACACGTCATCATGTTGCCTCTGTTCACTCCTTCCCTTTGTCCTTTTTGCTGAGGTCTACACTCGCTTTTCATCTGGGGCTTACAAAAGAGTCCAGGTCTGTTTCGTGGACTAGTCATACATTGGAATGGAACCCCCTACCTCCCCTTGGCTTTTATTCCTGGAATGCGGGCTCCACGCAGGAACACCGTGGCTAAATATTAAATATCCAAAAGCAGCCACAGCTGTCGTGAACAGATTCTTAAAGAATGTATTCAGCTGAAACCAAATCAGTTTTTAGTAATTCAAATTTTTAAACTAATGGAAATTCTAAAACCAAATTAATTAAAAATAAAGGAAAGTCAAACATACTTAATTTAAAAGTTGCAGGGGTCAGATTGGAGTATTTTTCAGAATTAAAATACATTCACAAAATGCTTCATTGTCACCAAATTGGTGGGGGTTTGGCCCAGCATTGTGCTGGAAAAACATCGCTGAGCAAATACAGTCGTCTCATAGCAGGTGCTCTCCTGCTAGAACTCATAAGTGGGTCTTCTGGCAGTTTATGTTTCTTTAAGACTTAAAAAAAATAATGTGAAGACAATCTAAGCTTTCATTTCTTTAACTATACTTTAACTCAAGTTGTTGTAGAGAGTAGCTGAAAATATTATCCTGAGCACCCTAAAGACTTAGAAACTAGCAAGCAAATAAAAGAATCCCAGAAGTATTATAATGACTGTTCTTGTTACTGCTGTTGCTGTACTTGTTAGTTAGGGGAAAAAAACCCAAAAAAAAAAACAAAAAAAACCCCACATGTTTTTTAGCCTGTGCTGTAGTTTTGGAGTCTGTTCTCATAATATTCGAATGCCTCACCAAAGTGCACACCAGTCTCTCCTGTTTTACCCTTCACCCAATAATGTTTTTCTAACTTTTCTATATTCTTCCCTCAGTATAACAGGTCTCGTTGTTAATATGGTGCCAATTAATGAGTCCCTGGGGAAGAATTTCAAAATAGAAATTTTAAGTGTCAACACAGTAATTTTAAGTGTCAAAACCTCAAAGACAGTTCACAGAAACAGTCAAAAATTTCTGCTCTCTGTTATACATGCCTCCTTTCTTCAGGACAACATACTCTGCAGATTAATGTAATTTGGTGATGATGGAAACACAGTATCTTCCAGAGTAAATCCGTTTAATCTCAGGGTTTCATTCTTTCCAACACTCTTACCAGACCTGGTTTCTCAGCTGAGTAACAGCAGTGTCTACTCTCTCTCTCTCTCTCTTTCTCTTTCTTTCTTTTTCTCCCCCCCACCCCCCACCCCCAAAGGCTACAAGTTTTCTCCATGGCAATCTTTCCTTAAGCAATACTGACTCCCACACACTTCTGCTCTGGGGCCAGCAAAACACTTCTTAGAACAGCCTGAGACTAACGTGAAGTCCTTCAGCTGAGGAGCTGTCGAGAGTTGTCTCCACCAGGGAGAAAGTACGTGGAACCAAGTTTTCAAAGCAGGTCAGAGTGAGAAATGTCAGAAAGCAACAAAAGAAAAAAAGATTCTGAATCCCTTTTTTATGTAGAAGTCCTCCTCCTCACAGCTGAAGCTGGCCAGAAAATTTCTGCTTTCTGACACATCTGGTTAAAAAAATAAAAATCTAAGTATGAAGTCTGTTTGAGTTTATATGTTATACATGCTCTAATGAGATTTGGGTTTATTACTTGCTTTAACTTTACCATACACTTTGCTAACAACAAGAATAAAAAGTAATAATAACCATGGTAAACAACCACATTGTTTAGTCTTAGGCACCAAAATGTAACTTACAAATGTGGGTACTAACATCTCAATTTCAAGAGTTTATTGAAGTCCACAAATTCTGTGATCCCCTAGTTTGTCTTTCTGGCAATAATCTAAAGAAACATCCTATGGCACATTTTTTAAGGGGTGTTTAGGGTATTTTTTCTTGAAGCTTTACTATAATGACACTCAGAATCATGTTGAAGTTATGCACAAATTAAATATTGTACTGAAGGAGGATGGACCTAGATAGGTGTTAAAAAGCCATCTTGAATCAGCAACCACAGCCCATAGAAGGGAAGGGAATCGTGCCATCCTCTCTTCCAGCTCCCCAAGTCTTTGAGGAGCACTGCAGAGCCGGTCAGGTCAGGTCAGACAGAGGGACCAGCACCCTTGTTCTGTGATATAATGAGATAATTTATTAATAGCCCAAGGAACAGAGGAACCCCCGTGCCATAGAGAGAGCCAAGAAGCCCAACAGCTCCTGCCAAATTTGATCAACATGAGAAAAGTTCCCTCCTGGCCTCAAGCTGGGCCGTGGATTTATCCATGGCCAGGACACACAAGCTGGGGTCCTCAAAGACAAGGATGCCTGGTTCCTCCAGTCATCAGTGTCTATGTGAGCTGCCTCCAGTGCTGCACACTGGGATGTGTCTGAAGGACCCACTTCACTTGACTCCCACAGATGCTCTGAGATCTCCCAGAACCAGAATATTTGAAAAGTATAGCTGGTAGAAGGATGGGATCTATTAACTTCATCTTTCTAAGCAGGTACTGATAGCAGACTTAAATCTAGCATATGCACAGAAGCCTTTTGCATTTTTTGGAGCCAAAAGAGAATCAAACCAGACTTTTGTGTCCTCAGGAGAATAAAAAACAAGTGAACAAACAGTATAAGAAGCAAACAGAAATGCTAGCTTGTAGATGACTTGCTTGGTTCGTCATTTTGAATAGTTCCAACACCAGTGATAATCCAAGAAGGCATTGCATCGTGTGGAGTGTTCATTTAGGAAGTGCTGAGGAGGTGATACACCGCAGGGACGGCATTATTTGTGACACATAGGGCACTGAAAATATTGCTTTCCCCTGTCATAGGGGTTGTAACCTGGACTTTGTTGACAGCCAAAAATGTAAGAAAGTGTAGGGTGACTCAGAAGATCCAAAGCAGAGTGTTGGGACCCAAAGAAGGCTGGCAGACCTATGAAGCACAGGTACGTTTTTGCTGGACCATCAAAATTCCTGTTTAATCTGTTTTTTCTTTTTTGTACTTGTGGAACCCTGAATTAAGAGGCAGAAGCAGTGTAGATTTATTGCAAATGAAAAGTAATCCAGCCTTCTTTCAGCCTCTCCTGGTTACTAACGCTTCAGCTGCCCTAAGATTTAGCCTCTTACAAATTTGATTTCCTACCTCCAGGGCGTTAGAGGAAGGCAACAAGGTGAGACTGATGGACTCAAATATCTCTTAGAAATCAAACAACTTTTGAAGCAGACACCCAGAAGTAAAACAAAATGTACTTTTGGTTCAGCGTTTTTCTCTATACTACTTTTTTTTCTTTTCATTGTGGTCCCTCATTTCCCCACCCAGACAAAATGCAGCTATGACAACATGGAAATCCCCTGAGTGGCAGAGCTCTGATAATAAGATTGTTCAGGTTCAACCAAAATATTATGTCTGAAAAGTCTTTTTCTTTTAGTTTGCTCCAGCTGAAACAGGAAAAAAGAAAAAAAAAAAAAAGATCAAAGTGATAGCCCACTCAATTATAAACAAGACAAATTTAAAGTGAGAAGGTGTCATTTCCAGATAGCAATCAGTTTGCTCAGGAGAGCCCTCCTTTATTGATATTTCATCTGAAAATGAGGTATTGAAAATTTCAATACGAAAATTTCAGCTGAAAATAAGGTAGAAATTAGCCTGAGGGTTTCTAGAATGATATGATACTGAATATTATTAAGCCAGGTGCTGAAATCCTGAAATAAACTCTTCTAAAGCAAGCCAGGGGTAAGCCTTAGGGATGTGAAGTCAACAGGACCCATCCCCATTGATTCAAGTTCAGCTTCAATGAGTTTGGGTCAAGCATAGGAAACTCGGCAGGAGGGGAGACAAGGACTAACTGCTACTAAAGTCCCACCAGCCGACTCCGACCTCTGAAAGAGGGTATTTCTTGAAGGGATATCAAGTGAATGGGGCAGTGACCCAAATAATTCTGTAAGCAAAGTCAATCTTTTGAGCGAGGGTCAGTCAGGCCATGGTGCTGCCATCTTCAGTGTCTCCTTGGCCCTGGTGCCATGTCCAGCTCCTGCTCTGCTTTGTATGGGTGGTCGCTGTGGCCTGTCAGGTCCCCCTTCCTGTTTGCGGGTGGGAGGTATTGTAAAGCTCTGCCAAGCAGACATCTGCCCCCTGCCTCACCTTGGGCTCTTTTTGAATTCAAGGGACAGAAATAATTGTATTTAGAGGTTTAGATTTCATCTTTTGAATGTCTATGTTAAGATGAGATGAATCATGCTCTCTGATGGCTATACAAGAGCGAAGCATGAAAAACTCTGACATAGGAGTATACACTGTAAATACCTACATATTGACCTATGAATCCAAACCCATTTTTCTGTATCTGCCTAGGCCTTGTACACCTTCAGGGAATGCTTTGGTGGGGAGCCTCAGGGTCCTACCACAAGGAGGGACTTGACACAGGTATGGGAGATGTCCATCCTCCTGCCAGCCTCACTGAGCTCTTGTGGAAAGGGGGCTATTTCCCATTAGAACAGGGCAGGGAAGCCTAGAGCCCCCAACTCCCCCCCTTGTCTACCTGCTGCCCCCTTCTCTGGGCAGGAAGTGACAGTGGAGGACAGTCCCTAATGTCCTGGCAAGAAGGATACTCTTCTAGACATGAGGGCTGAGCTTTCCTCATTTTGGTGAGCAGTTTAAATTATTTCCTTGCAAATGAAAAAGCTGCTGTGGCTTCCATACTGAGTTTCCTTATTATAGTGTCATCATTTTTCTGTTTGCCTGGGCATTTTTACCAACTTTGCCCTCAGCTTCCTTTACGCCTCCAGCATAAAGTTTTTTTGGTGCAGCCAGGGGTGTGCCAGAGCTTGCTCTTCTCTTTCAGGTCTTCAGCTCACTTGTAGTTAGCCACATCAGTCAGCCGTGTACATGGCCCTGCATTACGCTCTAGGGTGCGTTGGTGTATACAGCCACAGAAAGTCTGAGAAGGAAATATTTAACACCTCTTTGTCTTCTGCTTTCTGTCTCTGCTTTGTCCAAAGCCTGAAAAAATGTGAGATGTACCTCTTTGTTCTCAGGATCATAGGTTTGGCAGGATTAGTCTTTTAAATCACAGCTTTTCTAGGTCAGCGTTGCCCTATGTGGGACTTCACAGAATCACAGAATGGTTTGGGTTGGAAGGAACCTTTGAAGGTTGTCTAGTCCAACTCCCCT
Source organism: Charadrius vociferus (assembly GCF_000708025.1). Taxonomy (NCBI): domain Eukaryota; kingdom Metazoa; phylum Chordata; class Aves; order Charadriiformes; family Charadriidae; genus Charadrius; species Charadrius vociferus. The sequence continues at coordinate 2,934,843 of NW_009646931.1, read as the reverse complement.
GCTGTGGCCAGGGACATCTTCCTCCAGGTTAGGTTGCTCAAAGCCCCATCCAGCTAGTCCTTGAACACGATGGAGCATCCACAATTTCTCTAGGCAGCCTGTTCCGGCATGTCACCACCCTCATCCTAAAAAGTTTCTTCCCTATGTCCAATCTCTATCAAACTCTTTTAGTTTGATGCTGTTGGCCCTTGTCCTGTGACTACAGGACCTGGTAAAATGTGTCTCTTTATCTTTCTTATAAGCCCCCTTTATATATTGAAAGGCCACAACAAGGTCTCCCCAGAGCCTCCTCTTCTCCAGGCTGAACAAGCCCAACTCTCTCAGCCACTCCTCATAGCAGAGGTGCTCCATTCACCTGACCATCTTTGTGGCCCTCCTCTGGACCCGCTCCAACAGGCCCTGTGCTGAGGGCCCCAGAGCTGGACGCAGTACTGCAGGTGGGGTCTCATCAGAGCAGAATAGAGGGGCAGAATTGCCTCCCCTTGACCTGCTGCCCACGCTTCCTTTGATGCCAACAGTTAAAGAATATATAACAGCAATCACACTTAGTGTTTCGTAGCTGGAAGATTTTCTCCCTGGGACCCCGTGTACCTCCACTGAGAGGAGAGTGGATGAGAGGACTAAACCATGCTCTCATGGAAATCAGCAGCGAAAATCCCACTGGCCAAGCCAAGACCACCATCCATGAAATGTGTTCCCGACCCACTGGGCTTTACCAGATTTGGCCCAATGAGTCAATGGGCCTGATCCAGGAGGTCCTTAGTTTTGAAGTGGGAAGCGTGTTTCAAAGTAAAAGCTCTGCAAATATCTTCACGCTGGCTTCCTGCTCTCTGCCACTAGTCATCCTTGTCGGCATGTTTACATTTCCCCCTGCCTGTGGTCTCTTTATCAGGCAATGGGTTTGTCCTGTATCTAGTATAAAGCAAGTGAGCGCGGGTTTCGCACACACACGTACTGCACACATGCAGCGTGCTCAGGATGACACAGACGAGTATAGTATTGAGCATTTTCATCGTGTTTCTTCACACCACTTCTGGGGAAAGTGGTTGCACCTCAGCAGATGGTGACGGTGAGTCATTTCATCTTCATCTTTGCACTCATGTATGATCTTGAAAAACCTGAGTTAAGAGCTCCAAAATGCAACTGCTGGGTTAAATGTGTTAGTGTTTTAGCCAGTCTCTTTCTTTTAGTGCCAGTACTTGAGGCAGATGCAGAGCTGGAGGATACCTGTTTAAATTCCTGAGTCTGCTGTGCTTGTAACATCCAAGTTAGTATGAAATGAGGTAGACCATAGCTGTATGCAGAGGGCATGCAAGATCAGACCTGTTAATCCTCTCATTGTATGTAGTGTTCACGCAAGGAGTTACGCCTGGGAGCGGGGAACCACTTCACTCTTCTGTAGTCCACGGTCACTCCGAGCTGCCGTCAGAGAGGGGGGAGGTTCTGGCTTCTCTTGCTCTTGGAAGTTTTCTCCAAAGAAAATGTTTCGAAGTGTCTCAAACTTGGCCCAAACTGCTCCACCTCAAAAGCCAAACTTCTTCTTTTTTTCTTTAAGCAGTTGCATCAGGTATATCTGGGTGGTAGTCCCAGTATCCCTCGTAGTATGGCTGAAGCAGCAGTTCAACCAGGGGGTTCTCACAGCCCATCACCAAGAGCATTCATCCATTGCTCAACAAATAATCATAAATTAATTCAACAGTTTAAATTTAGGTTTATTGCAGATTTAATTATCTCATTTGGAGAAGTGAAAATTCTTTGGCATCATCAAAACCAAAAATCAAAACATAAAGTGCAACAATAAAACCAGTTTCAGCCTGCTGTTCCTTTTCTCAAAAGGGAGCTGAAAAATTGGGGTTACAGATTCAGTCCCAGATATCCTAAACTCTTACCTGTTTAACACTAAACAAACAGCAGTGACAGGGCTTGTTGCACTGTGGCTGAAGGACACAGGCAGTCACTCAGTTACTGGTGGGTTTAGAACTGTGTTGTTTGGGAGGAAAAGAGGTTTTGGTTTTTTAGGAAGACAATGGCTGTGTTCCTGTGCTATCTCACAGATAGTGAATCTCGTTTTCCCCTGTGTGTCATGTATTAGAACATGTACGTATGTACACATGTACATACATACATACATACATGGGGAGGATATGCATGATAAGTTTTTTAGTTAGAAGAAAACAGGGAGTGGCTCAGAATTGCCTCTAACAACCTTGTTTTTTCTATTTGCCTTTTATTTACACAACCTGCAGCTATTTAGAGCAGCTTTGGCAAGCAGCTATGTGGTGAATGGTCAATGCTAGTGATTTATCACTGGTGTCACTGAAATTGTTGGGGCTTCCCAAAAGTAGATATAACCGGGCCTTTCCTTGTTTTGTCACTAACTTCCAGTAAACCATAATTTGCTTAGAATTAAAGATAAACAGATTCAGAAAATCCCCACTGAGCAATTAGCAGGTTTTATGATTTCTTTATGAGTCTCGTGGGTTTGGCCAACAAATTAAACAATCCAGGGTAAAATCACCTGTGAAGGCTGTTTGTCTTTCACTTCACCTTTCCAACTCGCCCTGCCTCCTGGCAATGTGCCACCAGCCGGCGCGGGCATCAATTCACCCCTTCTTATGGGCAGTGGAGGAAAAAGCTCACGGCGGCAGCGCTTGCTTTCCCCTCCTCCTCTTTTCTAAGTGACAGACTGCCTCACAGGCACTGTCCTCCAGCCTGGCAGAAGTGGCCGAGATCCCCAAAAGCCCTAAGAGGGCTACAAGCAGAGCTAAGAAGGGGCAGCCACAGGTGCACAGGAGGGCACGGGCAGGGGGAGCAGGAGGCGGCAGGCTGCGGGGTGTCATGGGCAGGGTGGCTGGCTTCAGTGGTTCTCCTACTCAGATATTTATGGTTTGTCCAACCCACATCAAAACTGTTGTGATTAAAACAAGTTCTGCCTGAATCAGATTATCGCTAGAGATTTCACGTTACTCTGTCCAGGGAGACAGTCAGTTCTTGGACTTTGGAAATTCGGTCACTGATCCTACAGGTGCTTAGCAGTGCCTTTGGTTTCACGCATTGTTGTTCATCCTGGTGGCTTCAGAGCTTAAAGCTGAAGCACGTCCATAGCCTCTGCTGACACTCTTCTCTTGGGAAAGGCTCTTGAGATTCCTGGT
>NW_009646931.1:2922154-2931673 GCF_000708025.1 Charadrius vociferus | reverse complement strand
TGGGTGTTGTCCAAACTCAAGAGACAACCATCTCTGTGAAGGACTTGCGATGGCTGTAGCTACGAGAGCAGTTTTTCTCCCAATAGAGTCACCACATCTCAAGCCCTGCCTTGATTTCAGCAGAGCCAGACTCAGGGCTCTGCCTGGTCTGGGATTCTCAAGGAAAAAATTATAATCTTGTAAACTTTTAATTATGTAAAGAGTCCTTAGCAGTATGAGTCATGTTGAAGTCTTCAAAACCATTGGCGTAGCAAACACTTGTGTGTGGTCGTTATGAGGTTTAGGGAAGGAGTGTAACTGAGGCTACATGCATATTTATGTCGGACAAAAACTGCTGTCAGCCCACGGAGAAATCATACCAGAAAAAGCATTTCAAATTGCTTACTTAACACCATTCATGAGGTTTAATTGTCATATATTTTATGGTTAGGATGTTATTTCCATGAATAGGGAACCAAATAATCAGAATGCGAAAGTTCAGTGTCAAAAGTCAGCTTTCCTTCCAGCGCAGCACCAAAACTGCATTACGCTGGTTAAATATTAAATGGCTGTTTGAACTGAAAGACAAAACTTTTTTCTTTCTTTTTATTTTGCAGTCGGCCTGATAGAGAATGAATTAAAATTTCTGTCACTTTTCAGCAAAGCAGTAGTGGACAGCTGATTGTTCTTTTCTGATATTCCATTTATTAGTATGATGATGATCAGTTTTGTGTGTTTATGTAAAAGCTGGTATATGTAGTTTACATATAGGATATAGAGAGAACACCAAGCGGTCTCTGTCTCTTATATAAAGGGAGACCAGTCATCCTAATTCATAAGTTTTAATGTTGTCTTGAGGTAGCTATGAGTGTAAATAAGCTAGTCTGCTGGTAGTTGCAAGTGAAGTCTTAGAGAGGAGTAAAATGTGACATATCTGTGCATGTGAGCTTTGGGTTTATCGACTGATATCAAATATGGGCTCTTTCCATTTTATGCAGATTCATTTCAGCTTACTTGTTATCCCCTGAATTTTGAATAAATCTGTATGCACATGCTTTTACCCACAAATATGTAACTTTATGTAACATACATTTTGTACATGTATGTATGCCCAGTGGGTCAGGGCTACATTGGTCAAGGCGCTCACCTGTGTGAAACTGCTGCAGGGCTTGTTCTAGAGCTGCGCTGGCCCGTGTCTTGGTCTTGAATGTGATGGTCAAATAGGGCAGCTTTGTACAGCACCTGCTTTGTCGGTGTCTGTGCTGCACAGGTTATCTCCTCAAAGAAGCAGTGCTGGTGGAAGACATTTTGTTGTCCCCACCAGAGCTGGGGTGAGAAAGGAAGACCAGTAATTGCTTCTTGACACTGGTTGCTCATGGTGGCAAATGGTCATTGTATCTTAGCTTGGGGGATAGATCTACCTCTGGGTTTTGGATTTGTGCAGCATCTGATGCTCCTGTCCCTCCTGCTGCCCACCACAGGTGCTGGAGGCAGCAGCCCCCTTCCTACCCCTGCCCACACTGTTTTTTTCATTTTTCTCTGCATTCCTGACTGACTTCTGAATTTCTTCTCTTACTCAAAACCCAACTCCAGATGCAACTCAGCTCCGAGGTCAGGAGGAAGCACTGCTGATAAGTGACCCTGTGGGGTGATGCTCTGTACTTATATTTTAAAGCAATCAAAAAACTCTCCCATTCTTTCTCCCTGCTACCAAACCAAGGCCATTTTGGATCTTCAGATGTGCTTCCATGCTAGACAAGGTCTGGGTCTCCCCGCACACTGTCAGGATTGACCAGGGATCGTAGGACATCACCGGCAGAGTTATGCATCATGATATCCAAGTAGCTGGTGACCTCTCAATGATCTGATTCACCTGGGTGACAGCAGAGATGACCATCATTTTGTCTGGGAGGGATTTTCCATTGGAAATGTTTCCATGGGCATTTCCCCACGCTGTTTGTGAGTGTAAGTCACTGATATCCCCAGAGCAACCAAGGTCTCGTTCTCGCTGCAGCAGGTGCCCCGCATGGCAAGGGCATGTCTGAGGAGTGGGTAAAAGAGGACCAAGCAGGGGATTGGGAATAGTCCCTGGATGTAGGGAAGATGGTCATGTATCATCACAGCAACCCTTAACCACCAATAACCCTTTCCCTGTCCGCTCAGCTACAGTGGGTGAGATTCATGAAATGAGGCCGAACTGGCAGTTTCTGTCGAAGAGGACTCCTCTCAGAAGCATCAGTTTTTGCTTCACTGACTTCATACCTGCCAAGTGTAGGACTTGAGACGCAACGCTTTTAGTCAAATCGTGATTGTTTTATTAGTCATTGAAGCAAATTTGCAGAAAGCCACGCATTCTGGTAGAAAGTCTGAGCTTTCCCTCCTGAGCCCAAATTTGTGACATTTCAGAAAACTTTGCAGTACAATCAAAACAGGGCTTATTTGTCTCATGACACCAAAATACTCTTGCTTTCCTAAAACCACCCATATAGTTTTCCAGTCTTCTCAGGAACATCGTGACAGGCCAGACATCCACAGTGCGGGCAGGGGCAGAGCAGGGGCAGGAGGATGCTGCCCGGGCGCTCTTGGCTGTCGGCATCACAGCTGGTCCTTATGCAGGTGCAGCAATGGCAACTGCTGAGCATGCATCCTTGGTTGTGGGTCTGCTGCTTCGGAGCCACAAGGTGTTTGATGTACTTACAGGCTGTCCTGCACTGACATTCCCATACAAATAACTCCTGTTGAAGTTAGCCCTTGCTTTTGAGCAGACTTTAGCCTCGAGCATCAGCCCCAGACACCTCTGGCAGTAACCGTGCAGAGTATACCCCTCAGTGCATGTTTCTGTTCCGTTTGTTTTCAAGAGTGTTTTGGTCCTTGACTTGAACATTCAGCTTTTCAGCAGATATCCACGTCTTGCTCCCAAGGATACCAGCATTTTCTGGTTCCTAATAGGAAAACCTGTTTGAGAAAGTCCTGAGACAATTTTCAGATGGAGTAGGTCCTGCTTTTTTCTTGGTATAAAGTTTATTTGTAACTTTTAAAATGAGAATGCCCCTGTCCCTGGCTCAAACTTAGGAGGAATTGAACTGCAGAGTGGAAAATGTATTTTCTCCGTTTTACGCTTGACACTGGGACTTTTTTTCAGAGGTTTCCAGGTTGACATCATCACCGCTCTTTGCCCATGATTAATAGAAAAGAACAGACATAGGCTGTCTCATCTGACCAAACCATCTGCAACACTCGGTCTTTTTACAGTTCGTAGACCGATGATGCAGAATGTACCTCCATGTGTGGTAAGTGGGTGCGCTTAGCTGGCATGCAGGGAGAGCAACCTTGAAAGGTGCAAGTGGCTTTTAATTTCATTTTGAACAAGTTTTCTTTGCGTCTTACAAAACAGGTGGGTTGATCCTCTTCCTTTCAGGCAACCACGTAAAGAAACAACCTCCTATACAATGGTGCTGCAAGTTGAATACACTCACAGGTTTGCTTCAGTAACATCTTGCAAATCTCATCTTAGGGACTTTTGGAGATGATGAACCAGACAATTTTGACATCAACTGCTTCAGCCAGCTGGAATTTAAAGATTCGTATAGCAGCCTGACCTGCAATTTTACTGAGCTGCCTCCTCACAACACTAACTACACCCTGGCCCTGTGGTAAGTGCTGTCAGTCTGTCCTTTGGTAAACTTCTGGGAAGCTAAATGCTCAGCACTGGTGAGTCATGTTACTGTATGCTGGGAAACAGGACCAGCAAAGCTACCCAAAATTCTGTTTCAGAGTGTTTTACCAAGTTTGGATCCCATATTCAGCAAAGAAGTGTTTACTGAAACTGAACATAACTTTTTAAAAAGAAAATAATCAGCTGGAAGGGTCTGTAACGGGCATTGTAATGTCTCCAGTGGGCCTGATCTTGCCCCTGTTGCTCTGGAACACCTGAAATTATGGATGTAGCCCAGCATGAACTGAGAGAATTTTTTCTTTAAATTAAATATTTAAAAAAAGCAAAACCTAGCCTTTACCAAGTGAAAAGTAAATTTTTTTTAAGAGGCAGATCCTTTCCACAGAAAATTCTTTGGCAAGATAGCTGATTTTCCACTGCAGGGAAAATGCCTTTGTCTAGGTCAAGACAAAAATTAAGCAATTGTCTTTGCACATGCAGACATGTGAAAAACACACTAGAATGAGTAAACAAAAACCCAACAGTTACCAGACACATCAGTCATCTCCACTTCTTGTTGAGACCTTGAAACTCTTTTCCACCTTTTTTTTTAACTGATACAGCTAGCTGAAGAAGCTTAGATTATATTTTTTTAGCATACTTCTGCTTTTCCCTTTGCCTGTTTTTCCTGAAACTGAAAGTTCTGCGGCAGACAGTAAAGAAGTGGATATCTTCTTTATATTGCTATTCTAATCACTACTTAATTTTTTTCCACCTAATTCATTAGAATTTTTCTACTTCCGTGGGATTTATTCTGGATTTTGACTGAAATTTAATCACAGTCCTCAAATGTGGGAGTCACACCAATGGAGGAACACACAGATATGTTTCCACCTCTGGAACTGTTCCATATGACTTCTTGATGGCCTGGCTGACTGTTAACCCTGTGTTTGCTACGCTTCAGTCAATAAGAAATTTCTCTTTATCTTCAGTGAGCATTTGAACCTTTTGCTCTATCTTTAAAAATGGCAGCAGTAAGATAATTTTTAAAGATACAAAGGTCTTCTCCAATTTAATAATTGCATTTTTTGCTTGGAGAGCTCCAGGGCACTCACTGTGACTCACGTCACTTGATTATTGTGCTCGAAGACCATGAGGAAAACCAATATCAATCTTTTAAACTCCTTATTTGCATGGCATTTTTTCTTATTTCACATGCAGTCTTGCTTCAGTTAATGTGAAATGAGCAACAAGGATTTGTCCCTGACTATGTTGTAGTAAGACTGAGAAGAAACTAACGTTGTCTTGCTTTGGTCAACAGCACCAAAGAAGACAGCAATTATGTGTGCTTCAATATGGAGAAACAGGAAGATGTATATTTCTTACAATTCACTGACATACTCTCAAATAAAGACATTTGCATGGACTCTGAGACGAAGAGAAGGGTCTGCAGAAGTCTTGTTGTAACTGACATTGGTAAGACACTTGACATTTTGGACATTTTTAGGATATAGGTGTCACTGGGGGAAAAAATACCCCAGCACAAAGCCTCAGCCTTAATCTGGATGACATAAGGGCAGTATAAAATAGTGCCCTAGCAGGCCATGTAGCCCTGGGGACTGGGGTGTTGACAGAGTGTGGTGTTCCCCTTGCTTCAAAATCAAGCATGATTAACCTCCATTCAAAATGTGCAGCTGAGTTCTGGCTTATTGTAACACTCTGCCCAGACCTTGACATCGACCGAATCACGCACATGGGCAAAGCAGCTATTCCTGAGCATGTGTGAACTGCCAAGCAGGGACATTTTGTTCATCTCTTACCGGGGATTGTGCAGTCTCAGGACTGACCACCCTGAGTCTAGCGCAAGCTCGGTAGCACAGGGGCTGCAAGGTTGCAAGATCTGATTTTTTCACACCTTGCTTCTTGGTGGAGCCTGTTGTCTGAGTGAGGTGCTCAGGCATCCTGCGGTGCAGAAGGGACACCAAGAGCACATGAATAGGCTCATGAAAGCCACATTGGGGACCTGCCTGAGCCAAGAAATGGGGAACTCGAGGGAAGAGGGGCTTCTTAGGACTCATCCCTCTTGGGAGCTGGTCTCATTCAAGGGCTGCAGAGAAGCCCGTGTAGGGCAGCTCTGTTCTGCTCTGGTGCCATATTGCTTTGCCTTCCTTTGGCAATAGGCACTGTGACATCCCTCTCTTATGAAAAGTTTCTGCCCCCATCCAACAGTTTTGTAATAATCTTACGTTACCTCTCAGCTTATGGGCCGGCCTGGACCATCTCGTGTGGTCTCTCCTAGAAACTGCAGGCTCTGCATGGAAGGATTAAGTATTTGGGAGTTGCAGAAGGAGTGGGCATAGTTTCTGGCTATTTCCATTTTCCTGAGAGGAGAGTGGTGCGGGCTCTCTGTTCCTGTGAGAGCTGATGTGCTTTACATGGTACATTCAGGAAGCCTCAGTGGCACAGACACAGGTCTCTGCAGACTTCAAGCACATCCAGCTCACGCACAGCTTGGGGAGAGTCCTGAGGGCTGCATTTTGGACTTGAGGTACTTGGACAGATGCTCATTCGACACAATCTCCTGCAGACCAGGTGTGTGTTCATATCAAGGGCAGGAGCCACAGCCCCTTCTGCTCGATCTAACACTGTCATACTTTGTCCCTTCCTTAGTCCCACTGTCCTGATGGCCACCAGTGGTTGTACCCCTCTCCAGTTTGCTCCCCACTGCTTCCCTCCCAGAGCAGCCATGGGTTTTGCCATGGGGTCTCCATCTCCAAGCACTGGTTAGGGGGACAGGATTTCAGGTCTTCAAGCAGTGCTACTGCAGGGGTGGGCATGCTGAGGAATTGCTTTCCAAGATTAAATGTCACATCCCTAGGAAGTGCTGTTCCTGCTGGTCACACTGCTGCCCCAGCAGGTCAAAACGAAGTCCCCTCTCAAGAACAAAGTGCAAGGATGAGCTGGGGCTCAGCATGAGGCTCTCCCAGCTCAGGCCAGCCCTCGCTCAAGAAAGGTCACCCTGCAGGGACTGTAAATTGAAGTGGACTTTATTATTTTTTTTTTTTTCTTTTCAAAGCCTGTTTATTTTGTAGTAACATTAGTCTACCCCTGTTATATCCCGGTTTGTCCATTTGCAGTTAAGCCTGAAGTACCATTCGATATAAACATCACATACCAAAAGGAGGCAAATGAGTATCTTATTCATTATAGCACACCACACTCATGGAAGAAATACTTAAAGGACAAATTAATACACCAAATAGCTTATCGGCAGGAAGAAGGTACTTGGAAGGTAAGTGATGATGGTGAGCTTACACTAATTTCTGAAATTAAATGTTATCAGAAATACCAGTATTAGGTAAAAGCCCTCAAATCTGCATTTCTACAGTCCTCCAGCTGAAAACTTGTAAAGGTGCAATATTTGGCATCTGGAAATTTCATCAGTCAAAACAATTCCAGACCAACAGCACCGGTGTCCATTAGGCACTTCTCCGGGCTAATGAAGTTTCATTCATTTGGACTTTGCAGTGGGAGGAAAAGAAACAACGTAATGAACCATTCTAAATGTTTGGACATCTTGCTCTTTGCTATGGTGGTTTTGCTCTCATTTTCTGTGCTCATCAGTCAGTAAATGGTATGACCCCTTTCCTTTCTTAGCAACAGTTTCTTCGTGTCCCTTTTTCACTGAACCTCCCCTGGCTTCGGGTGCAGCCCTGCAGCTCCCCCACCCTCAGACCACCTTTTGGGCTGTCACTGCCTGTGAACTGGACCTGGTTTGGGCTGCCCAGCTGCTGGGACCTCTGTGTCTCCTGTCACAAAAGCAGCCATGCAAACACTGGTCCAGCAGGGATGTGTTTGAAAGCATGGACTATACCTGTTTTTTACATAGGCAAGACAGGAGAACTGTAACTAGAAAAAGAAAAGGATTCAGGCAACGAATTACATTGAAATGAAGAGCTGCACAGTGGGATTTCAGCTTCATTTCTGCAGCTGCCCTTTCAGAGTTGTCTTTTTATGCCACACAAATGTATTTTTTCCCCTCTTTCTTCTGAGCCTGCCCAGGGAAGCATGTATTTCCCACTGCAGTGTGGGCAGTAGCAAAGCACAGTTAGTACTTCCACCTGTTTTCCAAAGAGCTTTTACCCAATGTTACTGTCTCTTCTCGATACTGTCTGGAGTACCTTGCTGTTACACTAAACTGACGTCGTGATGATCACCTGTATAATAATCAAAGACCCAGAGCAAATAGCACAGTACTGCAGGGATGCACCTGATCTTGCACATTTTGCTGAAACTCAAAGATTCTTCTTCTGTGCCTTCTAGAAAAATAATCGGATTTTTTTGTTTTTTAGACAATAAAGTCGCCATACCTTCAGGTGAAATTACTGGGGAAAAACCTCGAAAATGATGCATCGTATGAGGTGAAAGTACGTTCGCAGCCCAACGGAGATTATTTCAAGGGCATGTGGAGTGAATGGAGCACTTCCAAAAGCTTCAGGACTGCAAGGGAGCAGCACTCCACAGAGAGCTGTAAGGGCAGAAACCACTTTGGTCCACCTGGAAGAAAGCAGATCATGGGGTCCTCAGCTCCTTGGCCAGCCCTGGTGGCGGCAGTGACAAGAGCACGGGGAGGGAAGAGCCTGTGGCCACAGCAGGGTCAGCCCTCACAGGCGCTGGGCACCCCAGAGGAGATGACCCAGAAAGTGGCCGTATCGCTCTGGTCTGGGGCTGACTCTCCACGTGAAGTTAAATCTCACTCAAGGGCGGTAAGATCAGATGAAGTGCTGCGGTAAGGGCATGAGGGGGGTGCAAAGGGAGGTGACAGCTGACTCACTCCTGCCTGCTGCCTGCTGGCATGCAGGGAGAAGGACCAACTTGCACTGAGAGTTTTAGGTGAAGCACAAAGAGCAGTGAAACATGACCCATTTCAGGGCCCTGGATTTGTGTGCAAACATGGGACTTAAATTACAAATGCAATATGGAATAAAATCTCATCATTGCACTTCTAAATATAAATAATCCTTCTGGCCCTTGGGGTCCCATCTGTCCCCAGGGATACTTCGGCATTACATGTGTTCAATGTCACTTCAGTGCTGCTGTAAGGATGTGGTGAGTGGTGGCTTCAATGCGCTGGAGGTGATAGCAGGCTTCGAGCTGCTTTAATCCAAGCTGGGAACCCAGCTTGGAGCTCAGCCAAGTGCTGATGCTCTGTCAGCCTACCTCCTTCCTCCTTCGGGGAGGCAGAAGAAGTGCACCACTGCACCACAGCGATGATAGGCAAGTGCAAGGCTTGGCATTAATTCCTAACTTTATTGTCTGAAGAGACATTACAGTTATGGTGGCTTAACAGTGAGACATTTAAATGCATTGGCTGGTGTTCTTTGTTTTTCTTTAGATAGTAGCATGGTTGTGGTTATACTCTCCATCCTGGGATTCATGCTGTCTGTTGTCACGATTGTCCTGATCATAACTTTTTGGGAAAACAGGTAATCTTAGTCTCTTTGTATCAGAAAAAGTGTTGGGAGCCAATCTTGTTCTGACACTCTTATTGCTTTCTCTGTTATACTTGTGAACTATTCTCTTTCCATGTCTGGACCTCTATATCAAGCTAACGGCAGACAAAGAGTAGAGGTGGGCAATACAAGAGAGAGTGTTGGCAAACAGAAGACGACCTGCCACTTTGAGCAGACTTCAGTCTTGGGCTCGAAACACTGGGACCTTTAGGGAGCTGAAGTGACCACGAAACACTTACAAAGTTGGTGTCTCACTGGAGGCAAATTTGACTCAAAAGCTTCAAGAAAGATTCAGAAAAGAAAGCGACCTGCGGGTTTTAGTAAAGTCCCAAAAGGTGTGGAAACAGCATACAGGGGAGATTACCTCTTTCC
>NW_009646931.1:2848056-2922135 GCF_000708025.1 Charadrius vociferus | reverse complement strand
CAGGTTGTATGTTCTGCAGTGCTTTCAGAAGCAGGAGGGCAGAGCTGTCTGCAGCAGGAGCTTGATGGCGTCTGCCACCAGCCCAGCCAGGTCCACATCCATCCAGCCACGTGGCAAAAGCAGGCTCTGCATCCCCCACCAAAGTAGTCGCGGCAGAAGAGGGACTGGAGATACATTCATTACACAGGCAGTCCTTTGTTTGGGTTGGGTTTGTTTTTTTATATATACTGACTACACAGCAGTAGTTAGATAGCTGTAAATGTATTTTTGGATATAGAATAAGTAGTTGAAAAATTTAAGAAAACAAACAAGTATATAGATAATCCAGTATCTGAAGGGAAAATGTCCCAAGTTTAACCATAGGAGATGAATCCTGAATTGCTGAAAAAAAAAAGGTTTTTAAATGGTGAGACTTTTGAACCCAGAGATTTCCCTTTTAAAAAGAAAAGGATTTTATACATGTGTGCATACATACCCACAAATGCAGACACATATATAAAGAATATATATATTCATATACATCTGCAGCTATATTTATATCACTGCAACATTGAATGTCAGTTGGGCAATATTCTCTGCGTGCATCATAGCTGAGGGTTTCCAGCAGCACAGCATGAGAACTTTGCTAATCAAGGCGGCAACAATGAGACCTGTGGGAGAAGGCAAGAAGACAGATATCTGAAGCACAGATATCTGGCCATGGAGTGGGACAACATGCAGTTCTTTGACTTATGTAAACATACAGAGGCAAGTATCAGCAAATTTGCGCTTTAACCACAGCACCTCTTTTCACTTGCAGAAATAGGTTTCACCATGCAAAACCATGTTAACACAGCTAGATGCAAACTAGCTCTTTGCCAGCATAATTTGCTGCTTTTCCAGTACTTGGTGAAGTGTCTGCCTTTAACTGTGACAATTTATGCACTCCAAAGAACAATGACTATTCAGTGACCTTTATAATTCCTCTTCTTCTGTCTTTATTTTATGCTGAGAATTCTCTGTCATTATTCTGGGTAATGCAAGCAAGCCCTAAGGCTTTGTGAGAATTAAAACAAACGATGCAATGTGAGCCTCTGATATCTCAACATGTCCCCCTTTTGCTGCTGTTGAACCCCTTTTTGTCTGTTGTTGCTGTTTCAGGATCAAGCCTGCTGTGTGGCCAAACCTTCCTGATCATAAAAAAACGCTGGAGCAACTATGCAAGAAGCCAAAAAATGTATGTACTTCCACTGTTGTTTTCACCTGAGTATAGACTATTATGAACAAAACTACCACTCGTGAGAAACAGTACGCGCATTTGCTGCATGAACTGCAACAGCTTTCAGAAATTACTTCTATGTTTCACTGGAGAGAGCCCACTCTTGTACAGGCGGATGCTAGTCAAGGGTGTGGAAATAACAGACAATTCAACTAGTGCCTGAGCTTTGGCTTGTGCAAGGTAACTGCATAGGGCTAGAGAACTTTATATGTGAAGAAAGGTTGAAGGAATTGGCAGAATCTGGCAGAAGGTTGGACCAGTTGGACCAGTTGGACTCGAGAGGTCCTTTCCAACTGAGATGCTTTGGTGATTCTGTGGAACTGTTATCACGGGGCTGGATGATAAAACTGTTATCACAGTCGTTTGCAAACATCTCTGGTGATGCCCATGTACCCTTACACAGCCAGCAGCATTGCTCATACACCATGCGGTACATGAACTGCTCTGCCAGATAAAAAAGCCAGCCAATCTAAAGAAGAAATTCTTCCTAATATCCAATCTAAACTTCCCTTGGTGCACCTTGTAGCCATTTCCTCTTGTACGTTACAAACTGTAAACCATGGGATTAACCCATTGCCTTAAAACTATGTGTCTAGTGCATATTTTTTTTTCACTAAGAAACTCATCAGTGCTCTTCTCTCCAGTTGGAATGCTATTAGCATGTTCTTAATTTAATAAGAGGTCTAAGGCGACTTTCCCACTCCCCATGCTCCCCAGTGCAGGGATTCTTAATGTGTTTCAGGAAGTCATGGCAAACTTTCACTTCCCTCTTGGCTAAATTAGGAGGTAAAACTGAAAGGAACCGCCTGGGTCAGCAGACTCATTCCTGCAAAATGGCAAGTGTGTGATAGATGCGTGGCTCACAAAAATCTCTGAAACACCAGTTCCCACTGTGTTGTATAGAGCATAAAAGTCTCCAGTGGCACTGCCTGCAGGAGGCCACTGGATAGATACAGATTAATATGGAAAAGGATTTTAAGCCATGTGATATTTTATTCTCAGCTCACCTATTGTTCAGCTCAGGGTTACTTTCAGAGTTAAAGAAATAATAAACACCCTTCTAAAATCACATGAATTCTAAGAGTACCTTTTCTCTTAAGCTAATGCCCACTGTTAACTGACCATGCTGTTCTCTTTGCCACACAGAATTTTGATATAAGCTTTAATGCAGAGAGTTTTGGTTACGTTCATATCCATAAAGTGGATGGCATTCGAGCAAAAGCTGAAGTGGAAAATTTTCTGCAGCCACTAACTGCTCCAGAGACAAACCTTCCAGAAAAATTTAGGAGCGGATCAGACCTGAAGATGATCCCTGCGATGACAGGCAAAAGCAACCTGAACCTGTCTGTGACTTACAGAGGAATCTGGCCAGCTGAAGCCCTGCACAGCCCCCGGCCCCCCAGCCAGTTTGCAGTCACTGATGGAAACTGTGGCTCCAGCACGTACGAGGTGTGCCACAGCAACGGGGTGCCCTTGTGTGATGATGGTTTCAACCTCTCCTCCTCTCCTGCCCCAGATCCCTCTGGCCAGCCTGGACCAGAGCCCCTGAATGGTGACACCGCATCCCAGGTTCTGCCTACCAGTGAAATGAGGTCACCGAACAATGAAGAAGCATATGTCACAATGTCTAGCTTCCACAAAATTCAGTAAACCTTACAGGAATGACAGTTACCGTTTTATCTAACAAGCAGGTCACTGAAGCTTTCTGTTTTGTTTTCTTGTATCCTGTAAGTTCCCACCTCCACAACGCACGCTGCTCACAGTGCAATGGTATACCTGCAAGGAAGTGGGTTCTCCCCCATTTCAGTGGTAAGTGGCCTAACCTCAGCTCTTGGCATGCCAGTAGCAATGTCCACTGCAGAAGAGATTAAATTTAATTCAACCAGACTTCAATCTTCAGATCTGATTAATCCAGAGCAATGTCACTGCAGTCCCAGCTGAGGATCACAGCATGTCTCATAAAACTTAATGAACTCTTCTGTTAACCTCTTGGTTGCAGAGCTAAGCTCTTATTAATGCCTAAGTAACAAATACAGCAACAATTTCAAGTTAAATAGAATCCAATCTCTTTTAAACAGTGGTAGGTGTCTCTCTGCAACTCCTCTGCTGTCAATGGAAGTCCACAATTTTGGAAAACACCAGCAGATGTGGGTTGCTACCAAGCATTAGTTGCCTGGGGATTCAGGAGCTTGACCACCGCAAAGTGAGTTTGCTGAGTCCCCAGGGAAAAGCACACATGGACTCACTTTAGGAAGATGTTTTCTCAGACTGATTTTTTTTTTTTTTTTTGGAGGGAGAGAGAAATTAAAAAAAGAGAAATTAAGAAGCAAAACCCTACATGCCAGTTTTTGCTATTGGTAACTATTAGCCTTGAGCCCAAAATAGGATCTGCAGGTACTTCTGCTAGTGCTATATATTAAAGATCTTCAGTATTTTATATATTAGCAATGTTTAGCTAAGAAAACAAAACAAAATCAATGAAAAGTAAAGCCCTATCTCTTCTTATAAACCAAACTGGGGATGTAAAATGCATGATGCTGCCTTTCTCCGCAGCTCTTGTGCAAGCATTAACGCAGCATGTGAGTATTTTCCAGGAAGTAAGGGCTGAGTGGACCATGTTTGTTTACTAGCATTATTCCCAATGCCTGTGGCTGCATGAGAATACTTTGACTTTGGACAGGCAATGTTCTCATGCAACAGCTGACTTAGGAAGATGGATGAAGCATCATGGATCCTGCCAGTGATCGGAAGGCCTATATGTTTTTTATAAGGACGTTGTAGATTGCCTGAAGGTAGCATTTTTTAATTTCTTTTGTTATTTTTTTTTTTTTTACATTATGACAGAGGAAAGCATCCCGTCCCTTCCCATTCACCTTTCTCTGGACCCTGTGCCCAGCTCTAAGGGGTTCCCCATGGTGCTGCCACACAAAGATGACTGAGCCACTTTTCAGTCCCTCTGGGAAGCTGCATCTTGTGGAGCACGCACTTGGAGATAAAGCTGCTAGAGCCACATGGTTGCGTGACAGCCGTGCAGCGTGGCCACGGGAAATCCAAGCCACTTCGCTGCACTCTGCGATTGGGGTTCGCCTCACTGTGTAGTCTCAGTTCCTCTAGCTGCTTGAAATTCTCCTTTACTGAAATGTATTTACATGCCCAGAGTCTAAGGGGAAAAAGGCTCCTCTCTCATCCTCAGAGCTGCTTGAATTTGTTCTGACTGGTAATAACTGCTGAAATGTTGCTATATTTGATGTAGCACCATGGAGAAAAACAGCACTCCCAAGGCAGTGCTCCACCTTCTCCACCTCCACCCAGCACCAGAGAAACCTACAAACAGGGACAACCTCACAGTCCCTTCACACAAAGGAGCCAAAGATTTATTTTTAAAAAGAGCTGCTGGTAATGCTCATGCTGTGCTGACTTGCACAGCGTGATTGTAGATGCAGACAGACTGTGCTGGAAAGATACCCTCTTCCAGCAACACAGTGACAAACAAAAAGGGAATAGAGGAAGAAGCAAAAGCGCATCAGAAATACCCTGTACAGTATGTGCTATGCTTGTTTTGAACTCATACACTTTTAAGGACTAAAAGGGACATCCCAAATGTCTATTTGCACTATTTAAAAAGTAGGGTATCCATGTGTAATAGTCTTTCTGTTTGTTCTCTGTTTGTGTACTGCTCTTTATTATGGGAAAAGCAGTAGAAACCTCATGTTTGCTCTTTAGAATGGGAAAAGTAGTAGAAACCTGATGTTTAGTTACTTTAACTACTCTGAAATAGTTATATTTTTTCCTATGTAGTGCTCATATTTTTGCATAGCTGCTAATGTTTAAACATTTATTCTGTTTTCTATGTCTTATTATCTTATTTAATTTGATAATATGTAACCTTGGGTTTATAATGTTTTTACTGTATTAAAGGGACATGGCTATTTGCATGAACAATTTATGCTCCTGTAATTCAATCTTCTAATATACATCTATTAGGACAGAACTTACCCTGCCCTCACTAAAATCAGGATAAATCCACGGGCTCTACCTAGCTTCAGGCAGGATAAATCCCAAATAGATTCAGACAGCTCAGAGCCTTGAAAGCACTGTAGGATAACAGCAAGCATCACGCTCCCTTCATTGCCACCACCTTGTCAGCCAGGGATGCCTCTCTGCAACTCTAGCCCCTATGTTTTGGTGTGGGCATGCCTTTGTTCGTCCTGATTCCGACTGGCATCCAGCCTTTGTTACCCAGAAAACAAGAGAGGTAACAGCTCTGGGAATCGGGTGGGCAAAGCCAATCTCCTGCCAGTGGCTTTTACTCGCTGAGGTGAGCCAGAAGCTTTGCCCAAGCCCCCATGTGCAGCTGTGAGTTCGCACCACGAGAAAAAGCCCTCAGGCTTGTGATAGCGTAGGTATGCATACAGCAAGGCAAAGTCCCGTATAGGCTGTGTCCTCAGAGATGGTACTTCGTTAACACACTGCTGAATGCTGACAAATATGCAACTGATTGATAGAACACAAAGCAGCCTTTTGTTAATTATGTTCATCCCAGTGTAGCTTTTCTTAGTGGAGGACATAGGCTAGCTCATGCCAGACACAGGGGTTACTTTATTCCAGGCATGCACCTGGGCATATGTTGAAGACCATCCAGAATATTGTCTTTCCAGGACAGCAGCAGTGAACACAGCCAAATCAAGGTGGGTTAATGGTTAGCATTAAGGTTTCTAAGGCACCCTGGCTCCCAGAACTGGCCATGAAACCTGCTCATTGAATCACATCCAACTGCTACCAAGCCAATGCCAACAACTGGGTCATTACAGCGGTGTTAAGTCAAGTCGCATCAGGCTGAACTTTCAGAAGCGCTAAGCTCCTATGAGATAACTCTTTGGGGATTAGGCGGCTCTGAAGCATGCAGAGGCTAGCCGTCTCCTTCAGCTTTGACAATCTGGCCTGAACTGTGGGGGCTAAATCTTTTGGGAAAATTGGTCTGCAGCTATTTTACAGCTGCTGAGTACCAATATTTGCACAGTCTTATTATCAGCATCCCTGAACATCATATGCAGTTTTATAGCCATCAACATAAATTTGATGGGTGTATACAGCTATAAAAACTTCCAGGTTCCTTTCAGAAAAAAAAAGAAATCCAAATATGCACCAAAGCAAGACACACCACAAGCACTTCTGGTCCATAGCCAGCTTTTAGATGTGTAGTACATATATGAAGATACAGCCACAACTATGTCTTGACAACAACTTGTCAGTGGGTCAGGACTGAGTAGTTTCCTTATTCTACAAGGCAGAGTTTCCCCCATAGCAGTTCACAAATCCCCATCTGACTCAACATCCACACAGGGATATAAGTCATTTTTCACGTACTCCATGCACCTTCTTTACTTCAGCATAACCTTTCTCCTCCACACTTTCTGCCTCCTGTGCTCATACTCAGCTGCACAAATGAAAAGATCTTGGTGACCCTGGTTTCTATGGAACTGCTTTATCACACTGTGCCTGCACCTGCCTGCTCCTTTCTCTGCACGTAGCTGTCAGGCTCCGACGTCTCTTCTGCGCTCATGGTACAACACAGCTGCTCTCCCGTCTTCATTTCTCCCCTCATCTATGCACAGCTCATTTGCACTATGCAAAGATCTCCTAGTGGCACACAAATGCTAATCCATGAAATAAAATAAGTCTTTTGTCAGTTATAACACTGAGTCACAGCCAAACTTTAATGATGCTGAAAAACGCTAATTACCTCCCAAGGCGATACTTGTCCCCTGCTGAATTTATTAGTTTGTTTACCAAATCTCATCCTCTTGCACATGTTCATTAGGAAGGCTGATAAAACACACAGAAATGCTGTGTGTGTCAGTGGGGTGGTGGAAGAAGAGCTACGTGCGGGGCGGCAAGGAAACTGTTTCTGCCGGGGCAAAGGGACAGCTAAATACATGTGACGTGCAGCAAAGTCTGGGCCATGAAATTAACAGTGAAGGGTTGGCCCGGCCACTGCTGCCGCGGGGACACGTGGCTGAATTCGGGGAAGTTTTAGGCAGGCAGAAGCTGACCATGAAGCCATCCCTTCGGGCAGCAAGGGACCTGAGGGTGCTGGCAAGGTCTTTCTGCAGGGCAGGAGTTCAGGTCCTTCTGGGCTTCTCAGCAAAAGTGTTTGGTGACTTGAAGGCCTGTATTTACAGAGCAATGCTGCAGTGCTGAAGCCCTGGGGGGAACAGCAGCAGGTTTGTAGTCAATATGCTTTTGGCTCCTGCTAGTTATCTCTTTGGTTGTGGGCTTCTGAAGTTGTCCTTCAAAACCAGCCAAAATGTAACATAAAGGAGACTTACCATGTCTGTGAAGCATTATTTTAGGGTCAAACTGTTCCTTATTTCTGTGATCATGAAACTTCCCAAATTAGTACTCCTGTGTGTAACAGGACATTGGCAAAACAAATCTAATGTACAGACACACAAGAAAACGACAGATGATGCCAGGAAACACAGCTGCTAATTTATACCGACTATCCCGTCCCTCTGCTCACTCGGCAGCCCTACATTTCGGTACGGCTGGCTATTCCTTGGCTTTTAAGCGCCACCTGTTGAAACATGAAGCCACACGTCAGAGTCCAGTACTGGGACACTAACTAGTGTCATCAAATGGCACAGATCTGAAAATGTTGCTCAGACGGGAACTGGGGAAAAAAATCAAACCTGCAACAAACTACTGTTTTACTTCTTTATAGTCTCTGGTCACAAAGAAGCTGGGGCAAATGAAAGCAAAACTCAGAGTTTCCAGGATTTCTTCATCATTAAAATGAAGTAGGCATCACTATCCACAGAAGCACTGACTCCAGAGTAATAGTTCAAAAATTCATCTTTTGTAACCTAAGAATGAGAAAAACAGTGTTTATAATGTGTGATGTCTATATACTGTGGCCCAAAACAACATGTTTATGTAACCCATCCTCATATTTTGCAAATAATTCTTTGCATCTTCCAGAGAAATCTGATTTTTAGGTCAGACTGCCCTAATCTGACATTAGGATGTGTTGCTGCAGGAAGCTTACACACAGTGTTTGGTCCAATGACACTGAGGTCAATGGATTGAGCTTCTTGCATTGGGAGACAGAGCTGTTGCTATGTCCTGGAAAAACGAATATCAGAAAAGTTATTCCAGTTGTTGGTAAATATTAACTGTCACAATGAAATTAAACTATTCCAACATTAGCACCATCACCAAATGAATGTAAAAAGCCACAAAGGTCAGTCAAGCAATAAAAAATGAGAAACAAAGTAGAATTGTATTGGTGGAAATATCTGAAGGAACAAATCTATGCCACAAAGTCAGAGCTTCTCGAAAGCAATTTGCTACTTTTTTCTCCAGAAAAAATACATAAGCTAAAAAAAAAAAAAAAAGGTACAGATCTGTCTCTGGAAAATAAACACTGCTCACGTATTACCACAATCTCTGCTTTTCCACAGAAAACCAGGCTTGAGTTAACTTTCACAAAACATTGCACTTCCTTTGTTGCTCATTTTTGCAATTTGGCAAGATGTTCAGCAAAGTCTGGGTCCCATCCCCATTCTCCAGCTGCAGCTCCTGTTGGGATCAACGGCAACGTTGAGAGGTGGGAGGAAGCCTGGGTCCAGGTTTCGGCAGAGACAGGGCTGCCGTACGTGGGGTTGGCTGCAAATCAGCGAGATGAAGCCTTCACATCCTACAGTGCTCCCGCCTCTTGCAGCCTCTGTTGGCGTGACAGCTGAAGAGGTGCTAGAGCCGAAACCAATGCTCGCTTTGAAATCACGGAGACTTCAAACTCAGCTGGGGCAAACCAGTACACCATGGGGCTGCTTCAAATACTGCGGCTGCTCACAGCCACCTGAGGACTTGGTGTTAGGTAGAGCCCACTGGGAAACCTGCTTTCTGTCCACCCCTTCCTCCTGAGCTGGCTATGAGAAAGGATTTCTGGAGAAAAGGGACTGGCTATGACCATAGAGAAAGTCACAGAAAGTGGGCAGCTGCCACCAGTGGCAGGTTGCTCTCGGCATTATCAGTTTTACCAGGGGAAGCTGAGCATGCTGCTGCTGCTGCTGCCGCTCCCGGTGCGGAGGACAGGAGCTGGGAGGCAAAAATAACCAAAATCACTGGGCTTGCTCCTTCTGCCAGCCGCTGACAGCAGGGGCCACGAGCCCAGCTCTGGGATGGCACAGCTCTGCTCTGCCCATGTGGCCGCAGGGTTTGGAGGCAGTACTGTGTGAAAGCTGTTACACAAAGGCAAGTCAGCTTTTATACAGCGATCTGCGCAGGTGGTTTCATCTGCAAAAACCTCATCTGCTTCCATCTGCCTTTGCCAAGACAGCTTTACGCCAGGAGTCCAACAAAATGAATCAGATCACTGAGTATACCTTCTGGTCTAATTTCAAGAATATATGCCAGTACCTGGGGCTTGCATCAAAACTGAGTTGTGTGAAACAGAAATTTACACTGCAGGAGAAAGTGTGAGCCAAACAACTATTCTGGACTGTATCAAGCCAAAAATTTCCCCTCTGGGACAAAAACACGGAGCCACAAAAAGCACAGAAGGGGCAAAACCAAAATGCAGTAAAGGATGCTGCAGGAGTGCCGCCTTTCACTGTGGAAGACACCAGAGGGGGAGACTGTCCCCTGCCTTTCCGCCCCCATGCCTTGTGCTCCTTTTGGGGGGGAAGGGAGCAGGGTAGTATCACAGAGATACTCTGGTGGCTCGGGTACAGGTAGGGAGTGAGGTCAGAAATTTGGGGGAGGTATAAGGGAGAATTTTTCCTCTGTGAAGGACCACAGGGCTCCGCCAGCAATTTTGGAGCAAGCTGCGGTGCTGCCTGGTGGGGATGGCAGAGCTCAGCCCCGACAAAGCGCTGCACTGCGGGGCAGGCTGGAGCTCAAGGTGCAGGCGAAGCCTTTGCCTCTGGTGTTGGCCCACAGCCCTGCAGACTCAGATGTTCCTATGGTTTGTGCCATCCTGTTTAGTGTCTGTTGCACAACCAGAAAGAAGAAATAGTGCTTCGAACATGAAGCACCAACCAAGATCTGACAATCTTGATGCTAGCACCAGATATGATCGCGTGCATTGCCACCTATCTCCCAGTATCTGCCGTGTGTGCTGCGCAACCACAGGCTGGCAGGACAGCCTGCATCACCATCTATCTCCAGCATCTGCTGGGTCTGTAACCAGCACATAGCAGCCTGCAGCTGAACACAGGCACTTGAGCTTCATTTTTGGCTCTCCCAGATCACAGTGCAGCAGCCCCAGCAGACGGGGATGGGGAAGTGCTAAAGGGCAGCCCTGGGCACCCACTGTTAGACTCGATATTCCTTCGTTTCTGGTCCAAATCCCTTTAACTTGCCTTTAACCTCTGCAAAGTGCTTCCACTGAGCCTCAGGTGTGTGTGCCCACTGTGTCATTATGGCTGCATGTTTCCTAGTAGAGATTTTCCTGTCCAGCAGTTGATGCAATGCCAGTGTTTGTTCCATGAATTTGCACACCTATTAATCAAATGTCATTTCTTACCGCACATATTCCAATTTGTCTTCTATAGCATGTGATTACAAGTGAAAAATCACATGTTATTCTTTCCCAGACCATTTCGCTTTCCTGAAAGCACTATACCTTTTCTGCAGTTACCAGCTTTTACTCACATTGCTCCAGGAGCAATTCTGTTCCCACAGAAATGAAAGGAAACTTCGCCGCTGACGTCGAAGGAATCCAAAACCAGCCCTCGGAAACGTGCGCTGTATAAATTTTGAAATGACTACATAATGAAAAATGTTCTCCTGACACTGAGAAATGTATCCAGCGAGTGATGAGGTCCGCACACAGGCAGACCCGAGGAGCCGGGAGCTGCTCTGAGGGTGCTGGGGGTGCATCGGCTGTGGCTCTCCCCCCTGCAGGGTGGGCACTGAGCCCTCCCGCCAGAACGAGAGGGTTTGAGCTCTCCTGGCTCATGTCCTTCAGGTCTCCACACACAACCCCATTAGTCAATCTCTGGAGCACTCAGCTTTCCCCAGCCATCACAGCCTCCCAGAGGACAGTGTCAAAGCTTCTGCTGGTTTTAAAAAAAGCATAGTTGCTTCCAGTACCACTCCTCCCTTCTGAAAATGTATATTGCATTTGGGATTAAGTAAAATCGGAAAAGGTTGGCACTGAAAAGACAAACTGGTTGCAGTTACTCAGATTAAAACTTCCACTGCACTTGATTAAATGTCAGCACGACAGATCGCTGTGGGGTCTGAAGACATGAGATAGCGCGTCAGAAGGAAATAGTTTTTTCACTTTGTGATTCCCACAGTCCATTCACATAAGTTTCTTTTTATTTGAAACACAGAAGACAGATAAAATAAGACCCTGTTGTGGAGCCAATTAATAAATATGAGAGAAACAGATTACGGTCAAGCTGCCAGGAGACATTTAGCCTCTATTTGATAGTAAGTTTGGTTTTCATATAAGATATGTTGGCACGTCAGTAGCATCACAGCAACTAAAGGTTCCTCTTATGATCACTGGCAATAATAAAGAGACTCTTTCCAGCAGTTTCTACTGTCAGCCAGCATGTAAATTTCTGGAGGCTTACAGAACAAAGAAAATAATTGAGTTTGCACAGCCTTTACTAAAGAATTGCAAGCAGCTATTGCTTGTACTGAGATCACGGCTGGCCAAAACAAAAGCAAAGTTTGCACAGGACCAGAGCAGCAAGTACTTCGGACTTCAGTGTTTGAACTGTTAGCAGCCCAGGCTACGTAAGAGCTGAGACTTCATCAGTTAAGCCCTTTTGAAAGTGCAGTCTATAAGTCTATACTGCTGTAGCTGGCTGCCGGACTGAAATGGAGCAAATGCTGCCGTACACAAGCCGTTTGCTCTGCTACAGTAGCTCCATCTCAGTCTGGGAGAGCAGCAGGATGATGTGAGAGAAGCAGAAAGACGACAATAAAAAGAAAAGGAACCAAGGCAGGATTAATTAGACAGCACACACCACACACCATTCTTTTTTCTTTTTTCTTTTTTTACAGTTTCCTTTGTGCACCATTTCCCCACTGTCTGTATGGGCAAAGGACAGAAGACCTTAGAACTGAGACAGCCTCAGTGGTGTGACCAGGAGGGCAGTTTCCCATCCCTTTTTCAGCATCAGAAACAGAAAATGACGAGACAAGAAAATTACAAGTTCTTGAGTTCCCAGAAAGTTGCTGAAGTCATAGCTTGGTCATAAACCAGTATAAATAAAAAGCATTAGTAAGCAACTTTCGGTGTAGCTGTGTACAGACAACAGCTACCAGACCAATAAATGTTCCAGAACAGTGAGAAGAAAATACTGCAACGCATGTATGCCCTTTAAAGAAAAATATTAGTGAGATGATCTCACAGTACAAAAAGAAAGAAGTCAAAGGAGGAGAAAAAACTATAAGCAGGCCCACAGAGGTTTGAAACAAGGCACGCACAGGAAAGATGCCTGTATGCTGAGTTGTAAGCAAGGGAGAAAACAGCACTTTAAAGAGCATTTTGCATTTATTCTGGTCTGTGTCTTCCCTTCTTGAATTGTTTCTCCCTCTGGTCTCCCAGCACTGGGAACTCATGTGTTCCCAGCAGAGAGCTGAGCAGTTGTTCCATCCCCCAAGTGAGACCCAAGAAGCCAAGATGCTGCAGTGCAGGTGAGAGGGCTACGTGATCCTCCTGGGACGGGCTTCCTCATGTTTATAAGTCTGCCCCAGACCACCACACTTCCAGAATATTTCAGTTTCCTCCTCTTGCACCCTCTGTTGAACAGAGCTGTATCTAATGCTGGAGGTGGGGATACATTCAGGAGCCACAGGGACCCACTGCAGAAGTATGAGAAGAAAGGAGCATCTCATCTCAGGAAACAAAAGATGTCAGGGATGCAGGGAGAAAAAGGACAGACCTGCTGAGTGGCTGGATGCCAGATATGCTATCTGATTATGCTCCGATCCCCTGAGGCTGAGCCTACTGAAGCATCTGGGAATTATTTGTGCAGATTGACTGTAATTGGCACAGTTACGGGAAGCTGTTATTAGGGAAAATGCGCATGTTGTTGTGCATACACTTAATCATCGGAACCTACAAAAAGTGGAAGTAAAGTCTTGCTCCTTTAATCATATGATCAGAGTTTCCAAGCATTCTTCATCATGATGATAAAATAGACATCTGTGTCTATTGAAGCGCTGACTCCTGCATAGTAGTTCATGAATTCTTCTGTTGTGACCTGAGACAGAAGGATTTAAAATAGTAAAATGAATCTTTATTTTCTTAATGGTATGGTAAGTCAGAACCACAGATTGAGAAGAACTCCAAATGAAAATTAACACCTGCTATTTCACTTTGTTGCCAGTGAACAGGAATCCCATATGAAGACTGAAGACACTGAAAAATTGCGCAAGTTCACTTCTTTGCTAGAAATAAGAGCTCTTGTCCTCCAGGAACACTTGGATAGAATTGAAACATACAGAGTTAAACTAACCTTACCAGGAACCGAAGTTAAAATCAGTGCTGCTCAAGAAGACAAATGTTTTAATGCATTTTTTTCCATGGATGCTATAATCTGTTTCTTTTCATTATTATTAATAAAAGTGGATGGGGTGTCTGGTGCAACCCAGAGCCAGCTAGGAGTTTTATACCCATTCACTAGAGAGAAAATATCATTGCTCTAAACAGGCTCCACTTAAAGAAGCAAACATTCTTTCAAATACCTAAGTGTTTCTAATATCTTTCATAGGCATTTTGAGGCTGAATCGGTTTTTGAATGACCGTTAAAAAAAAATAATCAGATTAGCAGATACAAGCAGTACATGTCTCTTGTGATGCCTTAACTCTTGAACAGTACAGGTCATTCTTTGAATAAACACCACATAGAAAAATAAATGCATTGTGCACATTGTGTCACTAAGTAAAAAGTGACAATGAGGGGAAGTGAACCCTGTAGCCTGTCCTACCATCAGGAGCTGATTACAAGTGTCGCTGACCCTGCCTGTTTCAGAGGCACACGGCAAGATCAGGGTGAAGAGGATCTTTCTAGCAGATGCTGAGCCTTGAGGCATTTCTGCTGAAAAGAGTTTAGGTCTTCGGCTCATACCAGTGTCATTAGTGACGTATGATTCAGGCACAGGAAATTCACAGTCAGTTCTCAGAAGAAGCTGCAATTGGGTGGGCTAAGGTTGGGATTGCTGAACAAGAGGTGGGTGCTCAGAGTGACTTTTCTATAAGCTCAGATACTGCAGTGCTTATGAGGTACAAGGCACTGAACATGTAAAGGATTGTTTCTGGGACTCATTTAATTTTTTGTGTATGACCTCAACACAAAAAGCAGGAACATTTTGCTTGAGGTTTGCTAGATGTCACCACTGCTGCAGAGAAGGAAGGGGACAACTCACGTGACTGGTACGTCTGAGGATGGCGCAACAGAAAAAGGGGTGAAACTCAGCTCTACCAAGCACAAAGTCATGCCCAAGGGAAATAAAAAACATTATCTCTCTACAAACTGAGAGCCTGCCCGTTGGAAACAAAGCAAGCGGAGGACTTGGGTGTAGTAGTCAGCCATTAGGCAGGTAGGAGTTACAAGTGTAGTACAGCCATGAAAACTCAGGTGCAACCTCAGAAGTGCAAAGTGTTGAAGACATTCCACAAAGCGCTGATGAAAGCATATCTAGTTTGTTGTTATTAACAGCTTGGACTGATACTACCACCATGTGAACAGTGGAGATCCACAATTGCTCCGAGTCGGTCAGACATGTGTAACTTCAGACCAAGGAAGTTTGCAGACACCTAGCAATGGGAAACATAGCATGCCTGACTTGGAAATGGTTAAAAAGTGGATGCGTAAGAATTCCATCACAGAGGGTTTCCACCTGCACTGGAGAGTCAAGGTGGAAGGCAGGTAAGGCTCCCAGCCCTGCCCCAGCTAGTGGTTCCTCAGGGCCCATGGCTGGTGGCGGCTCCCCCTAACCTCTCACTCCCTCCATCTCTCTGTGGATAAATCTATCTCTATCATGGAGTGATTTCCAAGTCAAATGTCTCTGTAATTACACATGCTGGAGAGTGCTAACTGTAAAATATGTCATGTAGTAGGGAATCTGCTTTTGAGTTGGATCCTGGTATTTATTCTCCTAAAAAGTGAAAAATCCTCCAATTTATGTGGCTCTTGAAAATCAGAAATTGTGTTGGTTAGTCTGAAGATATACTTAGAGTAACCTATGAAAGTACAGCATTAAGGCTACAAGCCTCTAAATGACATCTCACATCTACCCTTGCACCTCCTGCAGAGCCCCTTTGCCTCCAAATGTGTACGCAAGCTGGACCAACAGTCCTACGCAGAGGTTATGCATCCATTTTACTGTCTGCCATAAATGTGACACAAATGCATGTTTGGTACTGCGATCGCTCTCACATTTAATAATTTAAGTCAAATGCTGACTCACATGGTGACTTCATGGCTTGACATTAGGTGTTTCACTTACCTTCCCATCTTTGTCATAGGGTGAGTCAAAATTATCCAGGAAGGCCCTAAAAACTTGATCTTCTGTCCAGTCTCCATTTTGGTATTTGGGATGATGCTTTGCATTATACACCCCCCGTAAGTCTTCAATTGTTATGACACCATCTCCAGTCTTATCTAACTTCCGAAATGCCTGCATGATAATCTCTTTTCTTGCATTCGACATGGGAGGCTATAAAGAAATATTAACAGAATCGTTTTATTTCTGCCAACTACTTGCCCAGTTCTAAATTTAAGTAACCACTGTCGTTAATAGTCAACCTATTTCAAGGCACTTGGGACAACAAACTGCTGATAGTCTACACTGTCCAAGACCTAGTAAGGGCAACAGATCACCAAAAAAGCAGAGTGATCAAGACTATTAGGTATCAATACAATAGTAAATGGACAATAAGACAGAAAATGCTACCTAGAACACTTTTCTATTCTACTAATTTTAAATATTTCTAACAAGAAATCGCTAATTACTCTAAGCACTAACTGTTTTCTTTCTTAGTTAGTTTAGACTTCAGCAGAGCAAAGAGGCTGCATCCAAAATCAGTCACACTGTGGCTCATTAGAGAAAGCTGCCACTGGATTAGTTCATGCTATAAGGAGATGCATCACAAAGTGACAGACAAAGAAGTGAGATCAATGGGCTCAACCACATAGGTACCTGGAGTGCAATATAGGAATCTGGGTACCTAAATAAAGGCAGCAATTCATTAAAAAAAAATCACAACCATTTATTTGCAACTCTTCTATTCTATTCTATTCTATTCTATTCTATTCTATTCTATTCTATTCTATTCTATTCTATTCTATTCTGTTCAGTTCTGTTCTGTTCAGTTCTGTTCTGTTCTGTTCTGTTCTATTTATGCGGAGCCTTATGCCTTGCCAATAAATTGCAGACATGTTGGCTTCTGAGCTTTCTCATCCACTGAGGCGATAGGTTTAGGGTGATTTTCCCCTTTAGCATGTTTAGATGGAAATAGAATATTTTAACTTCTCAAGAGTTACTGACTTTTTTTTGCTAATTTCTAAGGGGAACAACAGTGCTATGTTTCATGTTCAGCTAATGACAAATCAAGGTTTTTTTCTCCATTTAATGTAGTAATAACATAATTTCCAGACTTACTCTCAGTGTAACAAGAAACTCATCAAAATCAATTGTACCACTGCCATCTTTATCAAATATCCGGAAAATCTCTTGTGCTTCTTCCTTGTCTATCATCATAGCATAATCATTTAATCCTTTTACAAACTCCTTGAAATCAAGCGTCCTGCTGTTGTCATCATCCATAATCCGAAATACTCTGTGGAAAATGTACAATTTGAGGAGAATGCATAGGAAAACTTTGGGAATGCTGCAGTGGTTTAGCACAGTGCCGGAGCAAAGGGACACCTTACTGAGATAACATTTCTCCGGGCAAACCAAAAAAAGAAACCACTTTTGCTGACAGCAGGACAGCAGAGATGACTTGATTAGATTGGGTGCCTGAATATTCCTTAGCTGAAGTTAAATGAGGTTAAACGAGGTGCCTAACTGCCTTCACTGAAGGAGTCTTCCTATTCATTATACATCAAGCAGTCTAAAAATTGGGCATGGAAATGAAGTTCCAGCTGGTCACCTGGGATCCCTCTGTGGTACGGGGCCCAGGAGGGGTCTCAGGCTGTGGGCCAGCTCCCCTTTCCTACTGGTGGGGTGACCAACACTCTCAGGGTGACTGCAGAAGGAGTCTAGATGCCTCCCATAAACTAGACAGCTAATAGACCATTACACGCAAGAGAATCACACCCCAAAGGAAAGGAAGCATAAAATCCCCATTATTGAGATACTTAATTATAGAAAACACCAAAGAGAGAGATATGTTTCATGTTCTCCCTCTCTCCCTGGTAGGATTTTTTCTGGGTCTCTAGGAAGCACCTTCCTCTGAGGGATTTACAGTCCTTGGTCCTTCAACAGGCAAGCAGGACATTCCTGTCTCCCAAAACACAGGAGGCCCAGGGTCTGTGGGCTGTGGCATTTGCACTGGAACCAGGAAACTCAAGTTTTGGTCCCTGCTTAGCTTGTGAGCTTCTTGCAGCTAAAACTATTAGGCTGAATAATGGATTTGACTCCTTAGACTTACCTGCCCAGACCTTTGATGCCTGCAGATCCCCTTGCTAAACATTGCAGGCGAAGTCTTTCCACAGGGTCGGTGGTTTTGGACAGGTTCTTTTTGGCCTGGATTGCCATCTCTCGGTCATGCCTTGCTGTGCCCGGCATCTGGAAGACCAAAGCACTCATACAGCGTGGATGTGTATCCACAAGGCAGACTGCTGAAACCTGCCTTAGTATATGGAGCATCCCAAATGCCTCCCTTGCAAGGTGCTGGCAACTGTCTCATGAGGATTTGTTTTGACCCTCTATTTCCTTATCCTCATATCCTTCTATCAGAAGGGGATATTGCCAGTATGGGCCACCATCCCTGAAAGGAGAGCTCAGCAATCACCCTGTGATTAACCCAAATGCAAATATGAAAGTGTGGGTAGGAATTTGCTGCCTACAGTGTACGAACACAGTGAAAACTGGTGGACACACCAGTAGAGCACTGCTGCCTCTGCAGCCCCGGCTGCCCTGCTGAGCCTCCTCCACCTGGCCATGTTTGTGTTTAACATTCCCCACCGGCAGACCGGTGAGAGGAAAAATCGTCCTGAGTGAGGACCTTTTTCTTATGTGTATTTATGTTCTGCTGTAGTCTTAATTCTCCAGAGCAGGGAGATGCCATTGCACATCTGAGCAACGGCGATCACCTTGAGACCTGAGCTCGTGTACGGACAACAACTTCAACTCTGTTAACAGAACCAGAGAATAAATTAATTTATCGTTTAGCATCCTGGGATTTCAGGACTCTGCCAACAGGCACATAAGCCTTCCAATTGCCCTCAGAGGAAGACAGTGGAATAAAAAGTAGGAAAATCAGCCCATGGACCTGCAGCACTGCAATAGCACCACCAAGAGCAGCACACAGGGGCTGGCAGAGGGTTGCTCTTTCTCACACAGGGATTATTTACACCTAGTGCTAAGAGCAGGAGGGCTGCCCATGCCCATACTGATGTTTTAGGGGCACATCAAATCCTGGCTCCTGAGCACATGCTCAGGGCCAGGAGTGCTGCTCCCTGGCCTGACTGCTGGGTCTGCAGGTCACAAAGGCCCCCAAAATATCTTCCAGCCTTTGAAGCACCACAGGACCAGGCCACAGTGTGTGAGAGCTATGGAAGGGCTGGGCTGAGTTACAGCAGAGCCCTGACTTGGAGGGCACTTGGTGCTCTGCTGAGGGTGCTCAGGGATGGGTAGATGAAGAAGATGGGCAGCTCTTTGAGGAGGCATCGTCAGTGCATTTTGCCCTTCCAATCTCATTACTGCACATGCAGCAGTGTGAATTGAAACAGTCAAACTTCTGAGAAACGAGGAATGAAACTGCTTCATCTTAACTACTCTGGTCCAGTCTACAGAGCACTGGCTACAGCAGCTGGTAACATCACGTGTGTTGACTTTTGCAACCCCTTCAGACAACACCAGCTGGGCTTGGAAAAACAGAAAAATAACATGTTTTTATTCCTCCAAAATGGTTTCAGTACTAGCATATCGCAGAAGTCCAGCATGGTAAAAAAGAGACCATTTCAGCTTTTGCTTCAGCTAGAATGAGCAAAGTTCTTCTGGGAACTCATTAATGAGTGACCAGAAAGACCTTACAGCTATGTGAGGTCAGCAGTCAAAAATGTGTTCTGCAAAAAATGACCTGTCCTTAAGGGGAGATGTTCAGCTGGCAAGAATATAAAATACAGTGAGGATACATAAACACAGTGCAAACTATATTTACATTATATAATTGTGTACTATAGCTTTTATATATAATGCCTATGTATCTATAGAGTGCATAACACATGCGTAGCACTGTGCAGTGTGTCTCTATACTATGTTTTGTATTTATATAGATCTATAAATACTATGCAGACATAACCTGAGACCAATGATGACATAGTACGTCTCCACTGCACGCTGGAAAAATCTACACAAACACACAGCATCCAAAGAGGGCAGGAGCTCTTTGCCTCGGGTTCAGTGAAGGCATTTCCAGTACATTGCAATGTGCATCAAATAATCGTTGCAGGGAGATTCATGAACTAAGGATAGGGAGGAATCATCTGATACGATATCTATTATGATCCCCTGTATCTCAATAAAAGCCACTGAAACTGAACAATCCTCCTCAGTTATCTCTGCAGTAAGTAGACAGTTCACTGCTACGCCTGGAACAATTTCCATCTGAGAACTCACCATCTCTATGATAAGTTGTTCTAGTATTGAATCTTTTTGTTTTTAAAACACTCTTTTTGTTCCTAGATGTGAATTTCCCCCATCTTTAGATGTTGTTTTACCTTCTTTTACTAGATGAAAGAGTAATTTGCATTTTTCCAGATGCAAACACTTGAAGGCCCCCTTTAAACACTCTTCGGCTAAGTAATTAGACAGAGCTTAGGGCTCTCGCTACAAAATGAGTTTCTAGATGTTAGATAATTCTGCTACTGTTCCTGAACTTTTCCCATTTTTTTCAGCATTCCTTTTGAGGTCAGACAGAGCTCTCCAATAATCCAATGTAATGCCATAGGCAGAGATAATGACATTTTTTCACTGTGCATCATGGTTGAAAACACTAATAGTAAATATTTCTGTTGTTCTTTGCAAATCTACATTCTCTAAAATGTTGAATAACAAAATTACCATCACCATGGTGCTATATAAAACTGAGAAATTACAGTTTATTTGTAACAAGATTGTACTTAAATGACACATTACACTAAAGGCTCTTAAACATCACCTGGCTTCCTGCGTCACACAGCAATACACGTTTGAGAATCCTTTCTATACATTCAATAAATACAGAAAACCAACTAAATATAAACACTAGTGCACGTGAGCCTGGTCCATAGTATGTCTACCACTTCCCTATTTCATTTGGCTGCTAGTTTAAGCTAGAGATAAGCCTTTCTCAGGCTGTTAAGACTATACTGTACTGTAAGAAAATATCTGTAAGAAAACAGATTCTGAATCAGAGCAATGATGGAGGATTCACAGTGATTCACCAAATCTCTTCTCTCCTTTCAGTTTGCTTTTGCCCCTTTTTGGATAACATGAAGTAATTAGAGATACAGTCAGGATCTGACGAGTATAACAGTTCTCTGTATACCTCATGAAGTTGTTATGTATTAATAATCATTAGTAAAACAACAAAAGATCATAACTATAATTTTGCATGGTTTTCATTCTTGTATCTCTTCCAAGATCATCAGATGTCTCCCATGGTGAAATGAAGAAGGGGCTGGTTAATTTAATTCTGAACACTAGAGAGTTTTGTTTTGCGTAACAGCCTGGGCTATGAGCAATTCCAGTACCCTGGGTTCTCAGCATTGTTTGTTTCTATGGGCAATGTTGTGCTGTTCAGGCCGAACAGAAATGATTGCATTTCTTCTTAACAAATACAAAACCTGAAATCTTGAGTTGTTTTTTTCCAGAAAAACCTTAGGCTGTTCAGCAACCAGATCTCTTTACATGCCTTTGAGCCTGAGGCTTAAGCCTTGAAAGAGCCTGATTTAATCGTAGCTACGTTACTGCTCAGCACCATTCGTTTATACGTTATCCTTCAGCTGAGCACAAGAGCTTCCTGTGAAAAACACCCCATTGTGGCTGATTGACAGAAACCCACACTAGCCTCCAGGTTACCATAGGCTCCTGAAAGCCCCTGTCCTGGCCAAACGCACAAGTCATCCACCACCCTTGAGAGGAAGATCTCAGAGCCTGGGAACTGATTAAGTGGCCTAAACCAATTGCACACCTTTGGAGGTTTTTTCCTAATAACATCGTTAAATTATTTAAAGCATGAAAACTGCACCTGTATTTGGCAACCATCTAAACACCTCCCTAAAAATCTGGCTTCCCAACCCCTCTGACACCTCCGCAGCAGCCTGCAGCCTCCCCTCTGCCTCTCAACCATCCCCAGCATCATCCAGCTCCCATCTTCTGGCAGGTGGGGCATTGCTGCTCTTCCTATTTTACATATATATATAATTTTTATTTCTTTGCATACATATATGTTTTGCAAAATATAGATA
Source organism: Charadrius vociferus (assembly GCF_000708025.1). Lineage (NCBI taxonomy): Eukaryota > Metazoa > Chordata > Aves > Charadriiformes > Charadriidae > Charadrius > Charadrius vociferus. Next base: position 2,900,226 of record NW_009646931.1, on the reverse strand, counting down.
TAATGATATACATATATTAAAAAAAAAACTCTACTCTTGGCTGAGCCGCAAGCTCAGCTGATCAGAGAAGCTCACCGCCAGCTAGCAAACAAGAGAGAAAATCCTTTACCTGCAATGCTATCCTGCACCTGGGGTTCCCACCCAGGACTTGGGAGGTGTCGGGGGGCTGGGATGGCCTCTTGTCCCCCCCTGCCTCCCCGCTCCCGGGCTCTGGCAGCAAGCGGAGGGGATGTGGGGCCGTGGGCTCACTGCAGAGCTTCCTTGTCCATCTCGCTTTACTTGTTTACACACCCAGCTGCCTTGCCCCCCCCCTTTTTTGGAAGGCCTGTAGTTTACCAGCCCGTCTCCAAGGTGACACTGGTGGCTGCGGCTGGCCCAACCTGCAGTTACACCGCTTCCCTGGGCGATTGCCGCTGGGTTGCAAGAATCATTTTAATTAACCTCTTTTTAAATCAGCGCCTTCAGTCTCTTCTCTGCCCACATGGGCTGCCTGGGGGAGGGTTGGGGAGCACCTCGGGCTGCTCCTCACCAAGATGCCCGGGGATGCCTGCAGGAGGCTGCAGCATGTCTGTGCCAGCATTGGGCATGGCTATGTATTGATAACACGTTTCTCTGCTCCATAGTTGATAGGGTTGAAAAAACTTCCTGGTTCAACCCTTCACTCAAAACACAATAGCAGAAAATAAGTAAAACCCTGTCAATTGCATTTCACAAAAAAACAAGTTGCAGTGTATTTTTTTCCCTGCTGATTAATTGGAATTTTGAAGACCTGCTGGTGGTGAGAATCTCTGGGGAGATGCTGAGATTGTGTTCATTTGCAGCAAGAAGAAAAATGAAAAGGTTAAACACCCATATGATGAGGAGAAATTGTTCTCTGTCTAGACACAGCTATTAACAACTCTGCCTGCAGAAGGTCACAAACGTTATCAGTGACATAGTGTAACACTTGGAGAAGGAATCAGTATATTGATAGATTCCTTTGGGGTAAAAAATAGCCTGTGTTATGCCTGGCCCTCTTGGGCAGCAGCGAGGAGGATCAGGGCTGGTGGCAACGGCAGCTTGTACAAGTCAACATGAAAGCGCATGGGAAACGGAGAGAGAGCCCAGTTCTGCCCATGGATAAAACACCGAGCAAGAATGAATAAGTGCATCGTTTCCTGACAAGAGCAGAAAATGATTTTAGGCAATTACTAGAGTAATAACATTTGCATCCTGGCAGGCTGCTTATCTTTCATCGACAGGTACTTCCTGGTACCAAACCGTAGCTTGTGCAAGACTTCGTATGTGCTTTAGATCTCCCACCTGGCAACGGATTGTACATTAATGCACAAGCAGGAAACAATGCTTGTTTAATCAGTCAGTGATTCAAAAATATTGACTTTCTGACAATGTAACATCCCCGCATCTGCTATCTTTGTTTTGTGAATTGATCTCCAGAGGCCTCCTGGGAAAACAGAAGAGATAAGGGGCTCAGAACAAGACCTGGGCTGCCTGTGCAGGAGGAGCAGCCCCTGCCGTCTGCCAGCACACACTGCAAAGGCCAAACGCAGACACTGAGGCTGGAGAAATAATTTTCACCCAACGACAACGTGGCCCTTGAAATTCAGCATCCCTCCCGAGTAAAGCAATTCTTCAGAGGCATAATTTGCATTGACTTTCAGAGGGGTGCATGTCAATGGGAAGGGCAAGGACAGGCTCTTGAAAGCAAAAGAACAAGGTAATTTAACATCTGGATACTTGGCTGCCTTCTGCGGCCTTTCCTGCCCTCTGCCAGTGAGCCCAGCCGCACACCTACACACGTGGATGTTCAGTCCACCTTCAGCAACCTCCTCTGCAAAATGGGCTGTGCCATGTCTGAGCTGGTTAATGAGTTATGAACCTGAACAATTATTAACGTGCTTTCAGGTGTCTCAGATTGCATAAGGGTGTGATTAACTCTGTTTGATTGTACCTGCTTGGTTACTGTGCACAAAGCTGTAAGGAGACCTCAGTGAATTCAGAATTTATCAGAAAGGAGACAGAGATTTCACGAGAACTTTGGAATTTTTACTCCTCATTTTCTAACTAGCTCTTAAGACATACCTGTTTGATTTTTCATTTCGGTCAGCCTGAACAGCCTGAACTCTCTATTCAGTTTGTGGTTCAGCACTGGACCAAATCTACTAAGAAAAAAAATCTATGATATCTAACATGATCTATACACTCACGACAGAGACCAAGATCTTGTCAACTTCAGCTTCCAAAAATCCAGATTTCTTGTTGCATTTAGGCAGGAGGGAAGCTACAAGAAATGCACCATGCCTCAAAGAAAAGTGAGAAGCCACAGGGTATTGAGACATAGTTTATACACACTAACACTGTTTCTTTATGTGCTACCTGTGACCATCACTGTTGAGTTCTCCAGCAGTAAGAAGCACAGGCATGAACACAGCCTCTTGCGTTTGCTAGGGGAATTAGCACAGTGTTTAATTTTCATTAACATTAAATCTGCAAGTAAGAACAAAAAAAACCCAAACCAAAACAAGAAGGCATGAAGTGTCAGAACAGTATACACCAAAGAAGAATAATTTTACAGGATAAACCTTTGGGTTTCTGAGTGCCATTAAAATTGAGAAAGTTTCACATACACCAAAAAAGAAATGCCCATAATAAGTAATATTCTCAGGGGAAAAGTATTTCCATTTTAAACCAATCTATAATCCAATTATATCGAACTCCCAATCCTAATAAAAGACTTTTACATACAAAAATGCTGTCTCCCTGTGTGGTTTGTAGTCCAGCTAAAATCAGTTGCGCTCATGATTGTGATCACACAGCTGCCTGATCGATTGCTCTGCCCAGCTATGCATCTCTGGCATTCCTTACCTTTGCCTTGTCTTACCTTACCTTTTACGCCCTCACTCTGCAGAAGCACAAACAGATATTTTTTTTTTAACTCTATGTCTGCTGTTAAAAGCATGTGTTGCTTGACAAGATTTTTAAGGTGATTTGAGATCAGGAGCATTCCAGAAAAGAGTGTAGTTATTTTGCAATATTTGTTCTTGTAAATCTGTTTTCATTTAGAGAATGAAAAATGAAAACACTGGGTGCTTCAGCTTCTTAAGAAGTTCAGCAACAAATGTTTGTCAAAAATCAGTTATTTTTCTCCTTCATCTTGAAATAATAAAACTTTGAGTTTAACAGATTTTATGCAAAGTGGAAAAAAACTTAATGTAGTGTTGGTTTTTTTATTTTGATTCTCTCACATTTTCAAAAAATATCAATGGGCTTCTGTCAACCACAGTCAATCAAAGCAATGGAGGTCTGACACGTATGAGAAACTTCTGTGCTCACGCCCCCCCCGCTTTCTCCAGTGAAGAAAACAGTTAAATGGTCCCAGCATTTAGCAAGATCAGAGAGGAGAAGTGAAGGAAGAACACAAAAGCAGTCTGCACCTTGCTGCAACAAAAACCAGAACAATCTGTCCTCAGCAAAGAGGGTGAAAAGAAGGGAGCCAAAACCAGAGAGGAGAAGATTTTGGTTGCTCTTTTTTCTAGGACATGGGCAAAAGCATTGGCTGCAGGAGTAGCTGGAGGCTGTGGGAAGGAGAAATTGTATTAGTTGAGAGTGAGGGGAATATTTTGGTTGTCAGCCCATGGAGCCTGTCTGACTGCAGCTATCACTTCAGTCTGCATAGTACCATTTACAAAATAACCACAAATAGGACGTATTTTTTGTTATTCTCGGGACTTTCCTCTCCAAATTACCAGGGACTGTTTTGGTTCCTGTCTCCAGAGACTTACTGGTGGCATGTGAGTCAGATGCTATTCCCCACCAGGGCACGCTTGACATGGCAGCACGATTCACCACAGGCTTCCCTACCCCAACAGCCACGTTGTGGTTCACTCTACTCATCAACATACTGGTGATACACCATCCATCTAGAGAGCTTAGTGATGTCCCAAGTTCCCTTCTCTCTACAGCCTGCTCACTTCAAAAGTGACTTTTGTCATCCAGAAGAATTAGTTATTGTCAGCCTCCTCTGCACATGTTCATCCCTGAGGTGGTGCTACCTTGGCGCATGAGCTGCTGTTGCCTCCCTGAAGATCTTCTTCATTGGGCTGCAAAGAGCAGATTCGTACAGGGATGAGTCAGCAGACTAAAGACCCAGAGCCAGATCTCAAAACAGATTAATGCCAAGTACTGGCATTTACCCTCTGCTAATGCTGCAGCGCCCAAAACCTTGTGTGTTGTGACCACCGTAACCTGAACATTGAACTCCTTCAAAAGTACCACTGCTCAAAGAACCCCTCCCACCCCAATTCTGACCTGGTCCCAGAAACAGGGAGAGCCCAACCGTATGTACTTAGGCCCATTTTAGCCACCAAGGACACCCCAGGTACCTGCATAGAGCTACACAGGACTTAACTCAGCTTTCCTGAGAAAGGAGATGAAGGGATGGCAACTGAATCAACCCTCCAGCTGCCCATGCTATAGATTTACTGCATTGTAATCCCTACCCTGGCCAGCAACCACTGTTGGGGTATAACACTAGGCATGCCTGTAGAGTTCTGCTTCCCCATCTACCCTCCAGCACTGGCCATTTCCCAGCTTCCTGAGATGGAAGTCACACCTACAGAGCTATTGTCCATGAGTGTCTCTAGCCCGTCTTTGAACCCATGAACACAGTGGGCCCTTGTGAAAACCTCACAGTAACAAATACCACAAGCGCTGAATTGTCATATCCTGCAGGCCACATCCGGTGTTGCATGCAGCCATTCAGAGTTTGGGGGATCCTCACTGATGAATGAAGACTGGAAGGCAAGAGGTCACACGGTTGGTAAAGTCCAGCAAGAGTGTCTCTGCCAAGAAGCTTGCAAGCATCATGATGGGGGCTTTAACCCAGGCTTGCTGATACCCGTGACCAAAGCCTGAGGAGAAGGACAGGCATGGGGTGGCCCTAATGCTTTCCAGCTGAAAAGTGCTGCTGGCAACCAACTCAAGTGCCCGCATAGCACAGATGCACGTGCACAAGAAGAACAGAAGTAATTAAAAGTCTGAGTATACTCCTCCTTTACTAGTTTCTTTCTGTTTGCCTTGTGTAGGAGTTACTTATAGGTTTGTAATTCCAGGCTAGATCATCAGACGTGGCTTTCTGAGGATGCTACTTTTTAGCCTTGGTGGAATTAAATCTACTTAGTACCTGGTGCACCTTCATAAGTCTGTAAATTTTTGATCCCCAGGAAAGTGTTTCTCTTAAAATAAGTGCATGCATTCCCTAACTAAACAGTAGACATGCGTAGGTGCCTTTACCACCCTCCAGGCAAGCCCAAGGGAGTTTGGTGTCCATTTCCCCCAAAGCTTCCAAGAGAGTGTGGCTCTTGCAGACGTTCATAACACTCAGCAGAGATATAACGGATCTGCCATCACAGCCGGGAGTCCTGATCTGAGCCCACAGCTCTCACAGGGCACGTATATGGGATAGATATGAAGATAGATTCTTTCACCACTCTCTCTGGTGTTTGGCAGCAAAACTAATGCTCTTCAGATATCAGCAAGACCCAAATAACAGGTTGAGATGCTGCAGCCCTTGTAGCCTGGAGCTCACTTCCATTTTAGCAAAAATCACATCCTTACGACTCTCTCACTTTGAGGAAATGGGAAGAAACAAGTCTGCTGGCAGGTGAGGAGGAGAAGGGTTTCACTTTCAAAGGCACAGAATCACAGAATGGTCAGGGTAGGAAGGGACCTCTGGAGACCATCTCGTCCAATCCCCCTGCCAGAGCAGGGTCACCTACAACAGGTTGCACAGGAATGCAACCCTGTATTTGCTTTTCACGGTAAATTAAGGCAAAAACACATTTGAAATTTCTGGTGAAAAAGCTTTCTGCAACACTGTTTCAGGTAAATCATAATGTTCAGTTCTGATAAACCCAAAGCGCTTTGGCTCTGGCATGGATCTTACTGCACATCTCCAGCCAGCCATCCTTGAAACGATGAAACACAAAGATGCTTCTCTTTGCCCTCTAGCTTTTGATATGCAAAATTAAAACCAAAACAAAACATCTACCCTAATTTTAAAATTCTGGGTTTTTTTCATGGTTCTTAACATGGAATGAAACACAGAGAATTCCTTTCAGCAGCTGTACACGATCTCAATCCTTCAGGCTGCTTTTTCCCACATGGCAATTTTGGAATTTAAATTAGAGTTGTCTTTACCTTCTCTAAAGTTCCTCTTCCTGTTACAATGGCATTAAAGGCCTCGGCCAAACCAATCTTACTTTAAAAGTCCTTTTTTAAAAAGAAATCACATGAAGGAGTGCATGTAAAACAAGTTCCATCTGCTTACTACCTCCTGTGTATTACAAACCACTGAAATGAAAAAAATCATAGTGCTGAGAGGATTATCTTACAAGTAAGATTTTCTTACGCCTTTGACACAAATGATTCAGGTTGGCAGCATAGTAGTAGTGGTAGGAAAGGTCCTGAAATACGTGTTTGTGCACTGAAAGCTTAATTTGGTGCAGGATGATATGGGAGTTTAAAAAAAAAAGATGTGCATAATCTCTTTCACGGGTGAACACTCAACTAGAGAGGTATGGACTTGCAGAAGGTGCACTGCATCATAAAAATTTAAAGAAGGGCTCAACACAACAGCATGCCTTATTCCCCGAGAGGCAGGCAGGAAAATCTGGGAAGTGCAGCAGTGCAGCCCTGTAACCTGGCGTTGCCGTTGCCATCAAGAGGCCACCAGCTTGGCAGTGAGTTTGCAGAGCTTCAGCGTGAGGGTCTGCCAGGCTTGCTTTGCCTGAACTTATCTTGATCTACCTGCAACTTTTATTTCTTCCCATGACAGCAATTTTTCTAACTGACCAGCTGCCGACAGAAATTTGTTTTAATGTTTTTTATCTTTGTATGGTGCAGTTTTATATAGATAGCAGCTACAAGGAGTAATTGTATATATAATGAGATTTTTATGACTAACACAATACAGCGTTGAGAAATACTGGTACAGTTGCAGAAGCCTTGGGAGGGGGAGACATGGGAGGCAGCATAGACTAGTACATGCATGAAATGATAAAAACTGGGGCACAGGTTCAGAATTGGAGACCCCACAGCCCCTCATCAATGGTCAGTTAGAGAAATGCAGACCTTGAGCTGGAAAAAAATGTGTTTAGAGGTAGCAAAGAGAACAAAGAAACAGCCTCTAACATATGTGAATTAGAGTACATACAGTAAATTCAGCTGTAACATGGAGCCACAGACCAGTGAAAAAAGAGAAAAGTGTAAATGCATGTTAGGAAACACAGACAAATGACCTCGAGTAGATTCTAGAGCATCAGCATGATAATATTCCCAACAAAGGACACCAGAAGCTGAAGATTTACAGTGTTAAGCCATTCTTCAGGCTGAAGATGATGACATTAAGACCCCGAAGAACAACAGAAGGAAACAACATAATCCCCAGAAAATGGATAGAAACTCGGAGGTATGTGTTATAACCTCAATTGTATTATTATTGACCCTTTTCACTGTAATAAAGTGTTTTAACTGCATCATTATTATTATTTCTTTTTCTATAACAATAAGATTTGGACTAGCAATAACAGACTGTTCAGTTTTCAATTAACAATAAATTCTTGCTTTCCTTGCATACAAGGTATTCTTTCTTTATGCCCATAACAGAAGAGAGGAAAGATGAGCACAGGGGCATAGAGTTAAATCTGGCCAGGGACATCAAGGGCAACAAGAAAAGCTTCTATAGATACATCAGTAATGAAAGGAGGACTAAGGAAAATGTGGGCTTACTCAAGAAGGAAACGGGAGACCTGGTCACCTGGGACATGGACAAGGCTGAAGTACTCAACAACTTTTTTGCCTCAGTCTTCACTAGCAAGGGCTCTAACCACACCGCCCAAGTTGCAGTAGGCAACGGCAGGGACTGGGAGATTGAAGAACTGCCCACTGTAGAAGACCAGGTTTGAGACCCGGAAGGTTTGAACCTGAAGGTGCACACATCCATGGGACCTGATGAGATGCATCCACGGGTCTTGAGGGAACTGGCAGATGAAGTTGACAAGCCACTGTCCATCATTTGAGAAGGGATGGCAGTCCAGTGAAGTTCACACTGACTGGAAAAGGAGAAACATAACCCTCATTTTTAAAAAGGGAAAAAAGAAAAACCCAGTGAACTACAGGCCAGTCAGTCTCACCTCTGTGCCCGGCAAGGTCGTGGAACAAATCCTCCTGGAAACTCTGCTAAGGCACATGGAAAATAAGGATATGATTGGTGGCAGCCAGCATGGCTTCACTAAGAGCAAATTGTTTCTGACAAACTTGGTGGCCTTCTACAATAGCGTTACAGTGTTGGTGGATAAGTGGAGAGCAACATATGTCATCCCTAGAAAAGCAGTTCACCTGAAAATATTTCACAATTCATCCCTTAATTTTTTTCCATTCCAGAATTAAAACTAAACCCGTTTCTATACCACATTGAGAAATTGGTTGAGTATGCTGTTTTGAAGTGATTTGTGTCAAAGGCCTAAAGTATTACTACAGCAATAAAAAAATACTTTCTCAAAGTGACATCTTAATATTAATTTTTATTAAAGCATCCCAAAACCCATAGCAGTTCAGTTCAACATGCACCAAAAATTTTTCTGCATCTGAAACACTTACTGGGAACACAAAATAGTGCTTAAGCAGCACTTCTGTACTTCATGGGTAGAGGCTTAATTACAAGATCAGGTTTTCTAATTGTTTCCAGGTTCTACAGCTTTGGGAAACCAGCTGTCAGAAAAAGATCTTTTGCCCTCGGTATCCCTGCATTTACTAGGGATAGTAAGATAGTTAGGGATAGTAAGATAGACTAGTACAGATAGGGTGGAGGCTGGCTTGTGAATGCATGCCACATAAAAGAAATTCCAGTCCCCATAAATCATTCTTTCTTTAGAGCGCCTGTACTTACATGCTATATGGCTCTAAGTACTATTATCCTAAGAAAAAAACAAGTCAACTGTGTGGGGTCTTGAAAGATGTCATTACAGCCTGTCACAAATCCTAAACATTTCAACCGACATCCATTAATTCTGGTGGGGTAGTAGTAATTTGAAGAACAACACTCTTCCTCAGAACTTGCCAGATGGTGGAGTAAGGGAGCAGTTGTTTTCTAGGTGAGTGGATCAGCGACCCCTAGAACTAGATTTGTGCCTTGAAATAGCCATCTTTCAACATGTTTGTCGGTGACATGGACAGTGGGGTTGAGTGCACCCTCAGCAAGTTTGTTGATGATGATACCAAGCTGTTTGGTGATGGAGACACACTGGAGGGGAGGGATGCCATCCAGAGGGACCTGGATAGGCTTGAGAGGTGGGCCTGTGCAAACCTCATGAAGTTCAACAAGGCTAAGTGCAAGATCCTGCATGTGGGTCAGGGCAATCCCAAGCACAAATACAGGCTGGGTGGGAAATGGATTGAGAACATCCCTGAGGAGACGGACTTGGGAGTGTTGGTGGATGAGAAACTGAACATGAGCTGGCAATGTGCACTCACAGCCCAGAAGGCGAACCATATCCTGGGCTCTATCAAAAGAATTGTGGCCAGCAGGTCGAGGGTGGTGACTCTGCCCCTCTGCTCTTGTGAGCCCCCTCCTAGAGTACCATCTCCATCTCTGGGGCCCCTAACACAAGAAGGACATGGACCTGTTGGAGTCAGTCCGGAGGAGGGCCACAAAGATGATCAGAGGGCTGCAGCACCTCTGCAATGAAGACAGGCTGAGAGAGTTGGGGTTGTTCAGCCAGGAGAAGAGAAAGCTCCAGGGAGACCTTATAGCAGCCTTCCAGTACTTTAATGGCCTATAGGAAAGATGGGGAGGGACTCTCCATCAGGGAGTGTAGCGATAGGGTGAAGGGTAATGGTTTTAAACTGGAAAGGGGTAGATTTAGATTAGATATTAAGAAGAAATTCTTTACTGTGAGGGTGGTGAGACACAGCAACCTGGCCCAGAGAGGTGGCAGATGCCCCATCCCTGGGAGTGTTCAAGGCCAGGCTGGATGAGGCTTTGAGCAACCTGGTCTAGTGGAAGGCGTCCCGGCCCATGGCGGGGAAGGGGGGTGGGGGTTGGAACTAGATGATCTTTAAGGTCCCTTCCAACTCTAACCATTCTATGATTCTATGATTCTTCAAATTCAGCTCCTAGCAAGGGGCCAAAAGGCACTCTGAAACATCACTCCTGCTGCCAGATGTGAGCTGCATTAATGGGAAGTTTTCGTGTTATGTTCTGTATGGTTATTTTCACATCCACAGAGTTGAGGTCTGTCCCGACAGTGAGATTGCTTTGCCTCTTTCCGAGTATTTCCCTTGGAATGGGATGGTGGGTTTTTCCTGTGCTGGGAAGTTAGGCAGGTGATGTCTCTCTCCATACTGGCTGCAGAGTAGTGTTTGTTGTCTTTGTCTGTGTATGTCACTCTCTTGACCCTTAACGTTTAGCATATAATCAAGAACAATTTTAAATAGAGATGAAAGGATGCGTTGGTTATGTCCAGCAGGTTTGGGAACAGTCATTCAGATCTTCCAGCAAAGATCTTCCTGTTCAACTTGTGAGGAAATATGCCCCAGCTGTGACATGGTCTTTCCACAGCAGCAAGCTTTGTTCTCCTTCTGTCTGCCCTCTATTTTAACAACTGCTGGGAAAAAAAATTAATCTATGTTAACCTCCCCCAAAATGCACACAAGCTTTACTTTTCTAACCCAGGTGCTCTTGTCCAGCTGCAGGTTAGGTGGGAGTGCCACCAGGAGCAGCATACCACAGCTCCCAGGCAATCATTCATGACCCCACCTTGCACAGCACAGTAGAGATCTACGTGGCTTGTGTAGGAAGGGACCAAGGAGCATTGTATGGTGGGTACAAGCTGGAGAGGACATCCAACAGGGAAATACAGAGAAGTACGCCAACACAATGCCGTAGAAATGGTAGCAGGATTCCCAGAACATTTCTAGCTCCACAGGCCAAGTTACAATGTGTTGCAGACCCTCCTTTGTTTCAAGACCTTCTCCACTAGGCAAGTCGTAATTTCACTCCCTAGCAAAGCTCCTGCTGATTTTAAAAGTGTGGCATCTAACCCGTGCAGTTAGGCCTGATGCAATGGAGACGAAGATCCATACTTCTCCCTTAAGTTAGTCACCTGGGCCATGACCATTTACACTAGCTAATGTTCTCGCTCCCTCTCTCACTGTGTAGCTCCACTGCAGACACTGATGTTGATGGGGACCCTTCCATAGTACAGAACACCAGCAGGAACCAGGAAGCAGTCATTTACACAACATCAGATCTAGGATACTGCCACGAGTCAGCATTTAAATGTTTGTAAACTAGTTTTTCTGCCTGAAGACTTGTCCTTTTTAAAAGCAAGTTAGTTAAATTGTCTCAAATGGATTTATTCTCATGAAAAATGCAGCTCAGCTGTATGAACAAGCAACCAGACAACAAATACTACTGTGTTTCTGATACACCATTCCTGCATTTGAGGCCAGATAGAGCTAACAAGATTTTGTTAATATTATCTACCCAGAAGTTGCATAATCTGGCATGTTTGTTATCTCCAGGAGGAAGTCACTATCTTCTGATGGATGAAAACTCACAAGTTTTTGTACAAACAGTCATATAATCCGGATGTCACCAAAGATGGCTGTTTTGATGATGCCAAGAAAAAAAAGCTAACAACCCCCTCCCCAACTCACATGGTAACAACAAAAAGTAACGAAACATTTCTCAGACTAGAGTATTACAAGAATAACGTGAATCCCCGTTATACTACTACTGTATATATTATGTAAGCCCTAGTGATGGTGCATTTAGCCCACGATCAGCTGCCTCTGCCAAGGACAGAGGCTGCAGTGCTACACTGCCGTCCACGCGTGCTACCCACCACCGCATCCGTGAACGTGAGAGACTCTGCCGAGCGGCACCTTTGGCGTGCGAGTCCAGCTCTTCCTCTGACGTTGCCTGGTGTCACTCCCTGCCCACACTGCCGACCTGGCACAGCCCTGTCCTGCCATCACCAACATGGCACGTCGCATCAAAAAAGAAGGTGGGCGCAGAGTCCTGGGGCTGCTTCAGCTGCTTTCAGCAACATTTTAACACAAATGCCAAGTAAACACAATGCTAACTGCACTATCACCCCAGCACCTGGTTGCCTATAAGGAACCAGACCTACTCTAGCTGAAGGAAAAACAGAGGGCCCTGGACCTTTGGAAAATTTGGGACTCCAAGCTCATCATGGAGGATTTGTGATTACATGGCACAAATCAGGGTCTGTTTCTTAGTTAGGGACAAAGTGGGTAAATTGGGAGGATACAGACACAGAGACTTACCCCTGGCCAGTAGATCTTTCCGAGAGGTTTGGTGCCTGACATCTAGCTGTTCTCTGACTGTCATTGGCACACCTGGGACCCAAATCAGAATAAACTGTGAACTCCTTCCTTCCTTTTGCCACAGAGCGGTGGGAAAGCAAGTGTTACTCAATTCTTATTTTTGAGGAAAAGGTTAATTTTAGCCTCTGAAGAGTCCAAATTGGAAATGTCATGTAGGTTTAAATAGAAGTCCAATCCCCGCCGAGGTTGCAAGTACTCTGGTGGCCAGGACTGCACTGATTAACATAAAATTGTGTGCCAGCAACACGGACAGGTTTGTGGAGGACAGGTACGCAGTCTTGGTGATTTCTGTGTACAGTTCCTTAAGCAGCTTGGATTATCTGCAAAGCCTGTCAGCATTCCTCGGTCCAAGACAGTGGCTTCTTAAATAGTAGGCTTTAAATAATGAAGTAAGGCTGCAAAAGTCACTCAGTGGAAGGTCTCTCTCCCTTCTCCGTGTACATACAGTTCTTTACTACATTATTCCTAGGCAAAGCTAATGCTGTAAGATAAAACAGAATTTAGATAAACATGTTCATAGAATTGAGTCCTGCAGTTTCAAGTCCAGGAATTTCCCTGGTGCATCTTGTGCTTTGAATAAAATACAAAACATTTCTAGGCATGAAATTCAGGTCCGTGTAGTTCTCTATTTATCACCAACACTTCAACGTAAGGCTGTTACCCAAACTGAGGCAAGTAGAAACAAAAGAAAGCACAAAATGCAATGCACCTCATATTTAGGCAGTGTGACATTTCCACTCAGGGTTTTTGATTTTGGGTTGGGACATCCCTGTTCATCAGTGTCAGAATTTTTCTGTGGGTGGCGTGGGTGGTTCCTACCTTAACATTTAACTCAGAAGTCAGCGAGGGCACTGATGGAACTCTTGGGTGGTATAAGGTTTCCTTTGCAAAGTTTACAAAGTACTTAAATTCATTGACTCTCTAGCCCAGGGACTTTCCCAATAGAGAAGTTTCCTGGAAAGAGAATGTGTTGAGTTAGGGATTCCTGACATCTGGCTTTTCTGAACTGTCACAACTTGGATCCAAACCAGAACAAACATTGAACTCCTGCCCGTGCTATGAGCTCTGTCCAGTCCTTTACTGTTGCAAGGTAAGAGGGGTGGGGAGGTCCTCTTGATGAATTGTGCTCTAGTCTTACCCAAATCTTGTTCCAAAGCCAGTGTAAAACCTGGGAGACTACTCTGGGGACAGTGTCTTCAGTTGATGAGGAAGATGAAAGGATCGTTACACTGAAGTCAGGCATTTGATTAGTTTGGAGCTATGATGAAGAACAAGCTGCTCATTAAGTGGCTGGTGTGGACAGCTAGCTATATACACAGACAGATACTTGCATACCGGTGTCGTGGTTTGACTTCTGGAGTCATGTGAAGAAGAGTTTTGGACCTTTCTGATCAGTAATAGTAGAAAGTTGGGAAAAGACCAAATTTGAAAATGTGAGCAAAGAAGGAAAAATCAAATCCAATGCAAATCTGACTTCCTATACAATTTATTAAAAAGAAAAGGCATTATCAATTCTCTCAATCTAAGTAGGGTAACACTTGCTACTCTGTCCTTCCCGATTGTGTGGCAGAAGTCAAAGTGGCAGATAGCAGAGACTTTTGGAGCTTTTGTTTGCAAACTACTTAGAGATATGAAAAATATCCCAAGACTGTAACCATTCAAGGAAATAACTTGAATCCAACATTGGTACTGTTAGAAGCGAATAATTGTTTTCACTATCACAGAATGGTTTAGGTTGGAAGGGACCTTAAAGATCATCTAGTTCCAACCCCCCTGCCGTGGGCAAGGACACCTCCCACTAGACCAGGTTGCTCAAATGTTTTATTGTTCTCTGCAAGTGCTAAAAGACTTCATAGCAAAAATCAAAAGCTTTTTTTTTTTTTTTTCTTTTTTTAAATTGTGACATTGGGCCAGTTAATCTCAGCCTTGTTGCTGAACATGCACTTCTGATGGAATACTGGTTTGGCCTATCTAGCCCAAAGTAAATAGAAATGTCACCTTGCCTGTGGTTGATGAGCTCAAATTGCCACATTGTGAAAATTACAGCTTGGATTGCTCAGGAGGATTGACTAGCTATGGACTCTTGTGGGAAACTTCTTGGAAAACAACGGACACGTACTGAAGGTCAACATGAAGGAGGAAATCATGCGCTGACACTGAAACTACTGCTGCTCCCCAACAGATGCGGAATGTGTATTAATTAAAAGACTGACTTGGCAGAAATAGTAACAAAGGGTAGATAATAAGTTACAGCTGCATTTAACCAATAATAGTTTGTGTGTATAAGCCTAGAAACCAATGAGCACAAGCCGCAGAGCTAGCCCACGTTGTAGTATAAAGTATATAATGGCTTCAGTATTTTAATAAAGTGGCTTCACCATTGATCATATTGGTCTGTGTCTGGGTCCGTCCGCAGACTCTGATAGTAAAATACGTAACTAAAGATTGGTTTCATATTTGTTCTTTATTCAAATGCGCTAGTGCTTTCAGGCAATCTCTCTAACAGTTCCCAGAGAAATAACCATGTAAGACGTGGTCTGGTACTGCTAGTCACAGAGGCCTTCTTCAATTCAACAGGAGTAGAATCAAGCTCTGAACTCTTGTCGTGGTTTGGGCCGGACTGGCCACTGAAACTCCTAAGGCTCAACAGTAATTATTGTTCCTGGTAAATGGTGACTGATAAATGGAACTTCTGATTATATTGCTGCAGCATTTCAATAGATGTCTGCTTAAACAGGAGGCAAGTCCATCACATTTTCTGGAAGTATTTTTAGGGTTTCTAGCTCTAACTTTGTCTCATATCACTCGGAACCAACAAGAAAGGACACTGACCACAGTTCAGGCGGTTGCCCCCTTTAGCAGGGGGCTCCCACCCAGGACAGATCTTGCCTGCCCACCCACGCCCCAGAGCCTGCAGATCCCAGTCCCGTTGTCCTGCAGCAGTTTGGCTATTGCTGTGCGACACATCAGCATCCAAGCCAGCAGCCACAGTCTCTGCAATGTTCACCACTCAGAGCCGAGAAGTGTCTGGTGATTTGTAAAGATGTTTTACGCCTTAATCCAGAAAGCCTGACTCCAACTGTCTGTCTTCCCAACCCACCACTGACCTGTCTGAGAGGCAATAACACAAGGTAAGTCTTCATTTTGTTTTGGTGCTCTGAATTGCACCACACTTGCTCATGCTCTCCATCTCTCCCCCAACTCCCTCCCTCCTTTTCTCTCTGTTAAGGTATTCTTAACTTCAAGCCGTGAGTTGTGCACGGGTTAGATACCTGAAACGAGAGGCAAAAGCTACAGGGTGTTTGCACTGTACTGAGCCCTGCACAGGCTTTTATCACTGCTCTGCTGTCAAAGCTATGTATTTCTTAGACCTCGGGGGCCAGCTGTCAGCATGTTGCTATCAGATTTCCTAAAGAAAATTCAAGGTGAGGCTGTGAGCAGCAAAAGGTGTAAACGTACGCTGGGAGCAGGCAGAGATCACACCTTCCTTGCCACCACCACTCAAATCGCTCTCCCACGCTTTGCTTTGCTTCTCAACCCACTTCCTTTGTCCCGTCTCTCTGCCCTGGGTTCACTTTGCCTCATTCCTTTCCACGCGTTGTGCGACACACACAAGCCACCTATGTGCACTCTGAAGGGGGTGACACTGTGTCGCAACGGCTGCCACCAGTGGTACCCTCTTGCCATAGGGTATTTGTGAAACCCGGCCTTGAAAGCTGTTGCTTGCTCACCGAAACGTCACTGCTTTTGTATCTTCTTCTCGATTCCTATATATTTAAAAAACAGCAAAACCTTCCAAAATAAAAGGCATGATGATTTTACAGGAGTACTAGTGCTTATGGAAGCGGCCAGCCTCTGGGGCACAAGAGGAACACAGAACAGACAAGAAAAATTCCCACCAGCATCCATCCAGACCTCACGAAGTTCACCTAGAATATATGACCTCTCCTAAGCTTTGGAAATGATCCTGTTTGAGAGTGAATTGTTTAACTATGAGCGTTCACTTGGATTTGAAAGGCTTAGCAGGTGTCCACAGAGCACGTCCAGGCACTGCCTCAGTTACACCTTTGCTTTTATGGTGACTGAGCGACTCAAAATACACACCTTTAACCAGATAAGCCGTTTCCGTGGAAGGAACCCGTAAGCTTTTTGTGTGTTTGTGCATAACCCACATTCATAAACCCCTCCAGTACCTGGCCTCTGCTTATGAGCTGTATCTTTCTTTGCAGCTCAGGTCACGTTCCCTGAGAAGGGAAGAAAAACTTTGTCTTCTGTCCAAGTCAGGCCCTGACCAACTTGATAAAGATCTCAAAAAATCCTGAAGGTAATGTCGTGTAATGAACCAACACATAGCAAGATGATGCATAAGATAGGATGTTTATGAAGAGAAAGGGTCGAGATCTTTATCGGTGTGCACAGCAGAGACTAGGACGAAAAAGCAGCGTGTGGTGGCAGGCGCACCATGGCACTGCGCAGGCAGAGGTGACCTGAGAAGAGCAGACCAAGGTTAATTCACAACGCTGACAATTCACAGGCAGTCAAATGCTATTTCAGAAGACTTAAAATTCACTGAGCACACAAGGTAGTTTCATTAGCAACTGCTGACAATTAAACAACAGGATTTATATTGATCTCAGAGCAAGTAAAAATCTGACAATAATGGAAAGTTAGTATTTAATACAGGACAACTCCCATCCTCTGAACTATACACTGTCAGGCTTACAGTAGCTGCTTATCACAGTACACCGGGAAGAAGAGTGTGGCTAGTTATGCTGAGAGTTAGTCACTTCAACATCCAAACTGTCTCTGGAGAAAAATGAAGAACACACACAGAAGATCATTCTGCTACTCCTACCTCTTCTCCTGCGCATAGAGAAAACTCCACCCACTGGATTATGACAGATGAATCAAGTTTGGTCCACTGAACTTTCTGTTAATGATCTTTAACATCTGCATGCATCATTCATTTAATGCATTATTCTGAATCCACATACATTAAAAATGCCTAACAAAAAGATCCAGAAAAGACACTTAGTAGTGTGGCAGAACAGGGAGGGGTGATAGTCCCAAGTGGGGTGTGGGTGTGACAGAAGTCTTTGCCAACGGTGCCAATACATTCCTACTGCAGAGATGGCGCAGACTGCTCCAGTGTGCAAAATGTTTCCTGCAACTCACTAAAAAAAGCAGTTGCAGATTAAGTATAGGAGACAACAATCAAATACAGTAATCAACAGAAATTTAGCATATTCTGATGTGCTAAAAAGATGAATTATTGCTTGCTCCAGGGTATGGCTTTTTGATTTACGACATCCAGAAGATACTTCTGTGCCTCGTAAGTATTTCAATCAGTGTGAAAAAAGAAACCTAAAAACATACCCTGCCACTGTAGCTGTAGAGAGACAATAAAATACTTAAATTGAAAAAAAAAAACAACCCTTCTCTTCTTCCTTCATTATTTACTTTTTTCTTTGGGTTTGGTTTTTTTTTTTTTTTGGTAAGGAAGGGAAGAGAAAATGACAAATATGCAAGCAGTGAAAGAAGAAATAGACTTAACTCCTCCTTCACTTCGCCTGTCTCCCCACAGCTGTAGTGGAAACAGTCTCTTGCCCCTAATCTCACCAATGGCCAGGGATACCTAGAAGGAATTATGTCCTAGTTTGACTGCTTACGGAAAGGAGCAAGAGGTGTAGGAGCCCTACCTTCCATCCCACCTTATGCCCCACAAAAATACCCAGTGCCCAATCAGCCCCAGGAACATACGGGGTCCTCACAGGCTCCCTCCAGGCACTGCGGGAAGCTTACACCTTCGGCTAGCCCGGCTGCCTGTCTCCATCTCCCTGCACTCGCAGAAGCGGCTTGCGCTTCCACGCTTGGGGTGAGCTGTCCATGAAGGTACCGGCCTAAAGTGTGGGTCCAAGTCTCATCCCCAGACTCCGACGACGACATGTCCAGGTACACAAGCTGCTTCTCCATTTCCCTTTTTAATCTGCTTTAAAGAAGGTGCAAAAAGATGACCAAACCAAGGCTGGATTTTCTTAAGTTAACGTCTACCTGGAGAAAGGAAAATAGGTTGAATTTCTCTAAAAGATCCTTATCAAGAACTCTTCAGAGAAAATAGAATATCTAAAATACACCGGGAAAAATGTATTGCAGAAATTATTTATTTCATGCCAACTTAATTTTTTTACTAGATATTTTAACACACATTTCAAAAATATATCCAGTACAACAATAATTTAGAACACTACAGAGAAAAAAATCATAACTCAGTGAATTTCAAAACAAGGTATTATGTGTACATACTTGTATCATAAGGCAAAAGAAGATAGTCTATCCATAAGCAGCACTCCTACAGCATCTCGATATACACTAGAGAATGAAGATCTTCTACTACTAAATCTATACTTAAAAACGAATTCCCTTATCTATAGAAATATAAAGTATTTCTATAGAAAATAATTAATTTCTACAGTGATAGCTAAGCTATCACTCTGAAACTATTATAATTCACAGGAATATCAAATATAACAACATGATCCTGAAGAAACAACTGAAGTTGTGTATTATTATTGCCTGCCAATTACAACTAAAACACACACACACACACACACACAAAAGCATGCTGAGCAATACATTCCAGTGCATTTTAAGAGAAATAGAGAATATACCTGATTGGGCTTCCCATATGACTGAAACAGAAGATATCAAATATAATGCAAAATAATCAATGACACCAGTTAATGTATTAGAAAGGGATCTAGTTCAAGGTGCTTTTTTGCTAGGAATGCTGAGTTTCTGTTAATATGTTCAAATGGTGTAGGAGTGTCTCAGCTTCAGACTAGACTACTTAATTAGAGGCACAGCTAGTTATCAGAGAACTGCCATGAAGCAGTACGTATTCCTGCAGAGCCCATTACAGACAAGGAACATAAAAGTTTCAGAAAGTGTACAAGATTCACAAATGACTTGCTCTGAAAAAATTAACCATTTTCTGAACTTTAAAGAAAAATTAAAAGCTAGGAGACAATATATGCCTTAAGTAGTCTTTTCATTAATAATTAAGATGCACACATTTGTATAATGAATAGGTCAGTTTTCTTTAAGAAGCCTCATAAAAAGTTCTCCTTCATAAAGTGATCTCCATTTGGTATTGTAAATGCCCCTCAGATTGCAAGTAATTACAGCAATAATGAAAACTGGAACAAAATATTGCATTTTTCACATAACATTTACAGTATAAGATAAATTTAATAACATACAAATTATCATAATTACAGAAAATCAGAGTAATCACTTTTTTAATACTTCATATGTAAAAATCATTGTCATGGTTACATTTTAAAATAGCAAGAATAAATATTGAAAATATAGCAGCTTTCTGCCATCCCCATTAATACTGTTAATGACTATTTTACAAGTGCTTGATTGCAAAACAAAGGCAGATTATATACCATGATTTTTCCAGCAGTGTAAGTTACAGTAGTACTAAGTTTGTTGTTTCTTAACATGCTATTGTACTTAAATAATAAAATATATCCCAGTTTGCCCAAAGTTTCACTATTAGCACAGATGAGAAGTTGTGTATCTTTTACCTTCTCTCATAAAAAGATTCCCTCACTTCACTGCTAAGCCATGCACCTTTCTGAAGCAAAGTGCAGAGGATTCATTTCCCAGTACAGGTATCAGAATATGTATATTTTTAAATGTCTAAAAATACAGAACTACAAATCCAGTAGGAGTAGTAAGTTTGACTACAGCTTTTTGCTATCCATACTTTTTAGGAAATCCAACATTGACACAGTATTAAAGTACTTACTGTTTTCACTCCCCCT
Organism: Charadrius vociferus; assembly: GCF_000708025.1. Classification (NCBI taxonomy): domain Eukaryota; kingdom Metazoa; phylum Chordata; class Aves; order Charadriiformes; family Charadriidae; genus Charadrius; species Charadrius vociferus. The sequence continues at coordinate 2,879,983 of NW_009646931.1, read as the reverse complement.
ACTCAAAGTTCATTAAAACTTTGCATGGTTTCTTCTCAGTGTTTTACATCATTAACATGAAGATATTAAGCCATTTGTTCTTTACTTGGATGGTTTTTTTGGTGTTTTGGGGTGGTTTTTTTTTCAGTGTTCACAGACGAAGAGGAAACTGTGGAAAGGATGATTAAATGGAAGTATACCCTAACTGCTCAGTAAGTCAAAAAATGAAATAATAAAGAAATATGTAACTGACATTCTTGATATTCTGCAAATAAATACAACTATATACTGACAGAATAAATAGGCCAACATTCAGTTCCCAAAAGCACAGTTTGTGAGGCAGTTACATTTTAAATCACCTAATCCGGAGCATCAAATCTGATGCAAGAAAAACACTAGCCTACAAAACAGTCACTGCTTAAACTTATCAAAGCTAGTTTTAACTTTTTTAGTTGTGATACTGTTAGGATTAGAGCTATAGTAGCAAAGAACTCATCAAGAGTTGCTGCAATCTGTCTGGGAATCATCACAGAATGATTTGGGTTGGAAGGGACCTTTAAACACCATCTTGTCCAACCCCCCCTGCAATGAGCAGGGACATCTACAACTGGATCAGGTTGCTCAGAGTCCTGTCCAACCTGACCTTGAATGTTTCCAGGGATGGGGCATCTACCACCTCTCTGGAATGGCATAAATTCTTTAGGCACATAGCCCCCAAGCAAGTTCTGCATTATCTGTACTAGCAGTAACCAAATGAGCCCAAAACTAGCTCATGTACACAGCAAATGCTGTGCAGGCATATCCCTTATTTCTACAATGTTCTTTTACAGTTGTACTCTGCGTTTTTTATTGAAAGCCTTCCAGATTTAGTCATATGAAACCATAATTACTTTTCAAAGCATGCTTCAGATTAATTGGCCTACAAATTGCACATAATTAGAGCAAGAGTAACCATGGGTCAGCAGTTGAACACTATGGATGAAACCTGACTTCACTTATCATTTATCACTTATCACCCAGCACCCAGGCAGCACGTGACACCAGAGATCTCCAAGTGCAATCCACAGAAGAACTCCTGAGAGATTTTCAGAGCTCTAATTCCCATGCTTTCAAAAAGCATTCCATTACTCTACTGCAACATCAAAACAAGGTCAGCGGATTCCCACCTCAATGAGCTCAGCACTTCTATGTTAGCAACTGAAATCCCACTACCATTAATTTATATAGCCACCTCCTCAAATTATTGCATCGCAATGAAAGCTGCACAGAGGGCTTCCACCAGGGACTAGTTAGCTTTTGTATATAAAATCCTGACCACGTTTCCACTGAAAATTCTATTTGCAGCCATTCCACTGATTCCTGAGAGGGGAAAACACAGGTCCCAAGAAGGCTCAATCTAACTCTCTGAAGTCAGCAGGGGCTAGGTAAGGATACTACAAGCATTCAGAAAAACAAATGTTCCTTCTATAATTTTTCTGTTAGCACTGAAGTAGATCCCTTTGTAGTGACATTTCAAGAGCTAAACAAAGAACTTGAACCTTGTTTCATTCAAAGGTCTTTACAAATAAACTTTTGGGCAATCAAATGAGATACAAATTTTAAAAAAAGAAATATCAAGTCTAAGAACATTCACGTGGATGGATGTCCAAGAACATACACAACCCCTTTCATACAAGGCTGAATTCAGAATAGCATTTCTAAGTAGATCTAAAATAAATTAAATAGGTGCTAACATAAAGTTGCTAAAGAATAATCTGAATAAAAAGAGTCTTATTTTCCTAACTTCCAGTTCCTGATACAGCCATAAGATTTTCATCAAGCTTTTACAATACGCAAAATACCCAAACTAAAAGTGTGCCCTCTTACAGGTAACCTGGAAATTGCATGAGCCTGAATACATGTGGGCACAGCTGTCATTCAGTGAATTCACCTAAAAACAGAACTGACGATTATTTTATGTCTGCCAATTTATTAATATAATTATTTCTATACAAATAGAGTATTTTCTCTTCTTCATAGTAACAATTCAGTGTTTTAAAACAGGCAGATCAATATATTACAAATACCACTACTGTTAGAACACATGATGTACTAAATCACAGGAGGTAGTTAGATTCCCATTAACAATTACTTCAGAAAAAAAAGACTGTTTTTAAAAATTAGTAGGACACCTCATTCATGAAATCTTACTTTTCAGAATAAGTCATTCCTAGCTGCTTTAAGGGATCTCCATTTTCTAAGCATGATAAAGAATTTATGATAGAAACATGTTCTCTTTCAGTTTTCAACATAGCCTTGCAATAAGCACAGAAGAAAAGTCCCAAGTGGTAAAGATGGAAGACAAACAGCAATAAAGCGACATTTTAAATTTATGGAATTTCCAAAGATATCATGAATTTGACCACATCTTTTACCTTATGATTACATTTGAAAATTCATTCAACTAACTACAGTTTAAAAATATATCTACACCAATGAAATTAATGTGAAGCTTTTTTAGACTGTTAATAATTGGCATTTTTGAATGGCATTGAAATGAATAAGCATTATTCTTTTTGCAACAGTTTACTGCAAAATACAGGCACCTTAAAAACAGACACATAATGCAATCAGGTCATTTGGGACGCTAAAAGTGTTTATCATTATCTAGTCATGCTATGTATTTCCCTTCTTTTAAAGAAGTACTTAGTTGAAGACGTGCCTGAGGTGTGTGCAAATTACAATGTTTCAGCATTTAACTCAATTTTCACATTGTATTTCTTTTACAGTTACAAAAACATTAGTGTGCCAAGATTTTGAACGGTTAAAACTGCAAAATTCTTAAGCAGACATTGTATCTTTGATAATGTATTCTTGCTATTGCACATATGCTCATACGACAGTGAATCTCTGGTCCATATTCAACTATTTACACATGCTGAAATCATTTATCTGCATATAATGTTGGAAGAGAAAAAAAAATATATATATAGGCTTTCTTGACCAATACACCTTGCTCCAAAACTTATGTCACCAGACTTCATAGAATCATAGCATGCCAGCCTTGAAGGGACCTCAAGAATCATCTGGTCCAACCTTTCCTGGCAAAAGCCAAAATCAGACTTAATTTAATTCAGTAGATTCCGGACTAGGCATAAAGTTCAAATAGAAAAATTATAGGAATTATTTACTACAATAATTGATATAACTGCACTTTGGATGCGTTAAGATGCTCTCACAGCATCTGCTAAAATACAAAAAAATTCTTTCCAAAATATCCCCTTCTTAAAACTTACAGTGTTACAGTTCACGTTGAGCCCTAAGTATATTTATGAAATCTACCCTCTATTAACTTAATTAATAGTTTTCTCCTTTTGGTCATGACACAAAAGCCCACACTGATGCACAACAATATCTACAACAGAAGAAGCATATTCTTGTCATAAGTAGTAAAGTTATCATACAGGTGCATTTTCAAAATAGTTGTTCCTTCATATTGTTTTTTTAAACAAAAATGGTCTTTCCTGGTTCAGCGATGTATCATAAACACAGTATTTCCAAGCAGTAAGTAGGAAAAAGATTTCCACTGAATTTTCTTTAGCTTTGAGGAACTTAGACATCATCAAATATTTCGCTTCGAGACATTGACAGGTATCTTCCACCAGGTTGGTACCTGCAAAACCAATTTTAAATATGACAAAGTATCATATGAAATAAAAAAATAAAGACCCATGAAATCATATAACTCTCACTCCCCTCTTACTCCTTTACTTTCAATGAATTATAGGATCTGAAGTTCTACTGAGTTACTGTTTCCATGAGAATTTGATAGGCAGTCATTAAATTAAATCTCACGTGACCAAGAAAAACAGGGATATGAATGCTACGAGTCTTAAACACGAAGTTGAATGTTTTTGTTGAACAGAACATTTTTCTTTAAAAAAAAAAAAAAACCAAAAAGCAAACAAAAAAAAACCCCAAACCAACAAAACAACAGCATCCAAAAGTAGTTTGGGTGATTAACAGAACATCTCATTGTTCTGTCATTTCTAGGAGAAATACAGTATCAAAGATAATGAAAACAAAGGGCTGCACACTTAGTGGAGAAAAAAGAAGCTTCACAAATTGTTGGTCAAATATATTTCAAAAGCATTTAAAAAGCACAAATAAGTTCAAATGCAAGCATAATGTACTTTGTCTCCGCAGTACTTACCAGAACTTGAACAGACAAAGCTAAAACCTAGCGCCCTCAGTGCTCTTACTGTCCTAGAATGCTTGTAACTATTGCAAGAGCTGCAGTTTTAAAAATCAATGTTACACAAGCCATTTTTAAGTGAACTGAAATTTCACAGGCAATTATTGTTTACCTCTGTGAAATGAAACGCAGCTTAGTAGAGCAAAGATTAACTAAACTCTGTGGCTCCGGATTTTCTTTTTAAAGAAAAAGTTCAGAACGTTCCAGTTTGCAAAGTCTGTATAGGTGCCAGAAGACTTCAGATACTGTACTTGAAAAGCATTTGCTCCAAAAGAATTATATATGCATATTCCTACTTTTGTAGACTATTGTCCCTTTCACACTCTACAGAAGCCAACAGCTGACAGAACTTCTAGGCTAGCTCCTCTTTAAACTTTTGTGCTCCAGAAGAACAACTTTTGCACTTCAGAAGAACAACTTTTGCATTGTGGCGACATTAGACTAGACAAGTTAGTTACTGATACAAACTAACATTGCTGAATCAATCTGTAAAACCTGGCAGTGTCATTTAGCAGCATTCTTTGCATGTTTTTGAACTAGCATTTATTTGTCGACATTACAGATATAAGTCAACTGAAACCATTTATGATTTTTTTATTGTAGGGGTATGCTAGTTTTAGCTGAAAAATAATGTAAACAACAATCTTTTATAAGTGAATTTAAAATTATTTATCATTAAATAGTTCTACATCATGATCAGAGAGATAAAAACCAGCATCCATAAGATGTATTACTTGTTTCTTAAATATGAGCAGAGCTCAGCAGTTATAGAAGATACTCTATTTCACAACTAAGGAAATTTGGTGTTGCAGTCACACCCACAGGTATCAATTAAACCTTCAGGTTTAAGTGATTTAAAAACATTTCCCATATCATGGGGAAAAGGAAGAAAGGAAAACAGCTAGGCAAGATGATAAATTTTGTTTACAAAATGATTACTATGAAACCATCTGATATAGCTGTCATAGGTCTGAAGACTTTTAATTGTAATAACACAGAAGATTCCTCACCTTCCTGAGTCCAATTCAAGAGGGTCATCATGAATTGAGTCTGCGTTAAAATCCAAAGGTTCTGCATCCTGAAGGAGTTCTATTCTATCTCTCTCAGTCCTACCATTTGATCGGGTGTACTTTGACAGTGCTGAATAGTTAAAAGGAAAGACAGACATTCATTTGCTATACGAACACCTTGGAGGATGTGGAGACATAAACTTAAAAAGATCAGAATAATAATTTGCTACTATCTCATCCAAAGCATAGATGTGATGACTTAAAGTAGATTCAATATTAAACCAAATCTGGCTATATACCCAAATTTGTAGTATTTCTTTTTTTTTATCTCCATAGCAATCCAACTACGGCTTTTCTTTTACCCCTCAAGTAGGATGAGATCTACTTTGCAAAGAATATTAGAAGTTACATGCAAACTTTACTTTTAAATCAATCAATCATCCATTTATCTTCCTACCTTCCCTCTTCAAGCTAGCTGGAGGTTTTTTTGGTTTGGTTTTGTTTGTTTTAAAGAGGCAATCTTATGAATTAATGAAATATAGCTGTTTTGCAGTTCACTCTGCCACGTTCACTAGGCGAGTACTTATGGCTTGTTTTGGTGTTGGAATACTACATATTCATATGGTTAACATTAAAATACAATTTAATACAATTTCAGTTAGTCTACCACTGAAAATCTGGGTTTCCAACTTTGTTAAGAGGAGGGAGAATCTACCAGTTGTCTCAAAAGCATGTTCAAAGCTTCTCTCCTCCTCCCCTTTTTTCCTTCCTTTTTTCCAGTTTCATTTCTCACTTGTTGTTAGCTTACAAGAGCACACAAAATACATAAAAAACACTAACACTGTGACAAACTTTTTGGAAGTTTAGTGCATCCGCAAAAGAGTTTTTTGCTAACATACATTATTAAATGAACATGTATACGCAACTGCAATATCTTACTGGCTTTACATTTGTTGGTCATTTATTTGATTAATCCATTATTCCAGTCTGAAAGAGTTCACGTGCAACTAGAAGAGGTAAATTTTAAGATTTAGAACTCTCAACTTCATGACATATCCTAAATAAAGTTTCCTTGTTGACAACTGCTACTCTAATTGCAATCGTTATATATCCCATAAGAAAACCAAGTAACTGAAACTAGCCAGAATCTCCAACCTCAACTACTTGAATTGTTGAAGATGGGAAGAAATACAGCACTTTTCAGGTGTCTTTAATGGGCAAGATGGCACTGTGCCACAGAAGGGAATATACCAGCACATCATCTAAGACAAAATGGAATCTATTTGAAGCTACTCACACAGCCAATGTTGTGCAGACAAGATATTAAAAACCAAAACAAACTCCCTCCAAAACCCACAAAGCTTACGTCTATTGGTGTTGGTCTCTGAGAAGCTGGATTCTTTTTGGTCTGTGTGGACAACTCTGTTTCTAGTGGAATCTTCTCTATTTCCATATCGCTCCTTCCATTCCTGGAAAAAAGATAAAAAAAGAAAACATAAGCTGTGAGGAAAATGTAATACAACAAAAACATACATAGGATCAAGAAAAATTGCAGATTCACAATTTAGAGCTAACTGGTCAATACCACTAGACTATGAAGGCAATTATTTGTAAATGTTCTTATTCAGTATCATGATACAAGAAGAATTTTTGTTTTGTTTTCAACTGAAGATACATCTCTTCAATAAATAAAGTTACCATGACTGTTCTTTAGAAAAAAAGACTTGCAGAAAACAAACTACATATTAAATCTGCACTCAAAAGTTCACTCAACTGCTTTAAGTTATGGTGGGAATGTTGCTTTTTTTGATTTCTACTTCCATCTAGTGGTAGAATGGTAAAATAACCAGACACAGTACAGAAAACAATTTGTACAGGACATGTTAACTAATAAGCTCGTTGTTCTGTTGTGTTTCCATTCCATCACGTTCTAGTATGTAAACATTTACATATGAAGTAGAATGAAATATTAAAAAAGAAAATGCCTGATGCTTTTATTAGGAAACAACTTCATGTCTCAACAGAAACTTTCCCAATTGCTCCAATAGCTTTAATATGTTTCAGATTCATATCTGAATTGCAGATTATGGGCTGGTAGGAACTGGTATACTAAAAGTTACTGTGATAATTTATGCCATAGGTTACAGTTCTAAATTGCAGCAGGACCAAGCACTTAATCATGATCCAGTAAAAGGTAACACTCTGAAGAGCCCCAAAAGTTTCAAGAATGAATGTACGATAGTATTTAATGCAATCTCAAAAAACAGGCAACATCTGAAATTGAATTTGCTGTTGAACTAAAATTGTTGCTTAATGTCAGGTTATTACAATGCATCATTCACCACTAAATGCATCACGCATTTGCAACTATTTGGTTTCACTATAAATTGTAAAATTATGTGATGGGGGCAAAAGGATCAGAAGGTCTATGCAGTGTTGGCTGTCATCCAGAATTAAAGTATTCCTGAGCTTGAAAAATCAAGAGGTTTTAGTCCCAGTATGATCTTGCCTTTCTGCAGAAAATATTTTTCCCATCCTTCAGTCAGTTCATCTTTTGCATGCATCCTTTCAATTTCTCTCTTTGATAGTGACTTTCTATACTAAATTCCAAATGTTATACATTAATGAAAAACTAAAGCTGTAGTTAACTGAAGGTCCTTAAAATGAAGCTCCCTGTATAATTATTTTATTCAGATTGACTACCTTCACAAATCTCTCCATTCAATACGCACTCAAACTTACGATTTCAATCAAACATTCTGTTTGTTACTCAGTGGTAACAGTATTAATTCTGTCTTAAATGTAATTCCCTCCTTTGTAAAAAAAAAAAAAAAAAAAAACCAACCAAAAAAACTCACAAATCTGTGCCAATTACTTTGAATGATCACACAAAGCAATGGGTAAGTTTGGGAGAAGCATACAGTCCGCATTTCAGTGAATATGATGACACTGCAAGCGCAGTTACTTCAAGCAGAGCAGTATCAATATAAGAGACTGATAATAAGACACTTCAGATTATTCTACATCCTAGAAATCAGGACAGTTTTTAATACTTGTTACACCTACTGGCATATGCCATTCTCACAGCACAACAAGTAACAAAAATTTCCAAGTACTGTGACGCCCTTATCCTTTAAAATTAAAATGTAAATTTTCCCCCAGCCAAGACTATTCTTCAAGATTAAATATTCCATCAATTATTTGAGACTTATATTTTTGTGAAACAGATCACGCCGAATTAAATAGCAATGGCAAAGCCTATCAGATACTGCAGTATATTTGTATTATAATTAGCCAAAACACTTTCATACCCTTCTTCTGGTTTCACCTTCTTCTTGCCTTTGTCGTTTTCTTTTCTCTACAAATTAAAAAAAAAAAAAAAATTGTCTGAGCTCCATACAAGAAAAATCGTCACCAGTATTTTTTTAAATAAACAATGAAGATCCAAAGTTAACTAGCAAAGATTCTCATTGACATAGATGGCTTATACAATTAAATAAAATAAAAGACAAAGTTGCTTGTCTATTGTTACAGAGTTTCCCACTAAAATGAATTCATCATGACGATATCTTGGGTCAAGGCATAACATTTGGATACCAGCTGGCAAAGCAAAAAAAAAAAAAAAACACCTCTTAGAAATGTTGGAAAAAAGTATGATGTTAAGAAGAAACTTGAGCATGATTGAATCAAAATCTTGCTGAAGTTCAACAAGGCCCAAAATCTAACCCAAATAGTCCTTGTCTCCTACTAAGCCGGAAGTGTAACATCACAGTATCAAAGAAATAGTAACTTTGTATTTAAGGGAATGAGGAACATTCCTTTCTCCAAAAAAAGAAATGCTACTACTCTAAGTAAATCTAGGTTTTGTTTTTCATAAACTATGACAGGACAATGAAAGTATTCCATAGTATAACATTGTATCCAGAAATTTTAATTTCTAAATATTTACTTAAGAACCACAACAGCTTTTAACAACTTTCAAGAAACACATTAAATAAAAATTAACTTTAAAAAAATAAAAAAGGTCTCCAAAACAGCAGATAATTACTGCTTTACAGAACAACATGCAGTTAGTTGAAACAGTAAAAAGTCGTAACAAAAATGACAGAATTTGGGCAGCTCAACCAACACACTTACACAAAAGAAGTTTAAATTGAGTTTGTTGATAATAAAGACAATTTAAGTGCTAACTATCCTTTATGACAGATTACAGAAGCACCAGCTCACATATTAGATCAGTAATGACTTCAGAAGACCACTACTTAACTGAACTGTAAAATATTTAGAAATATCCAAAATTCAGACACTGAATAAGTAAAGCTGATACTTTACTTCAGATGTCAACGAAGTCCAGCACTGTTTATACAGCAACCACAAGACTGTAAGTCTATTGCATTTTGTGCAGCAGACTGCCTCAGTACAGTTTTCAAAAAATTGACAAGCTATTTGCTTTTTTTTGGTAACATTTCAGACAAGTTCAATGCAACAACATACATTTTGCAGGAAGACCAGGATAGAGGACCTAACTTACCTCTTTTGATTAGCTCTTTTCCTTCATCAATCAAATCAGAGGTCATTTCGCTATCCCCCATGAACTGCTGGAATCCCAAAAGATTCAAACAACGAGTTCCTAAACTGATAAAAGCAGAAGGAGAAGCAGTTTCCTTCGTTAATTTACAATTTATAGTTTAGATTTATTACACTGCAAAATGTAAAACAAATTGTTCAGAAATTTATAGACAATTCAAGTCAAAAAGCAATATAGAAGACTGTGGCTTAGGAAAACACGATCAATTGAATTAAACCACTATACTTTCAAGCAGAAGTCTGGTGAAGGATCAGAAATTTGTTATGAGTCTGTTAGAAAGTTCATTACCTAAAGTTTCTGCTAATGCTTCTTAGTTTATTAGAAAAACATTGCTGAAAACGTAGCTTGCCCATGGTCACTTTAATCTCAAAAGCAGAATCTAAATGTTTGTGGGCTCCAAAGTTTGAACAGATCAGACCTCAAAATCTAGATATGAAGTTTAATGGAGAAAAAACACCCACAACTTAGTTACGAGTTAATACAATTGATACTCTTAAAATGTACGCATTTCAAATATATAAATAGCAATTTATTGTTTTAGTTTTTGCATTTTGATTACTATGTCACAACTCAGCTGCTGGAAGAGAAGTGAATCTGTTCCTGACCGCTGAAACTAATATTATTAACGTAAAGAAAACGTGGAGGATCTGTCTTGCAAATCACTTACCTGAAGTATGTGGCAATACAGAGAATGACAACAAGCATTGGGTAATATATATAGAATCCATCTGCAATGAAGGTAAGCACTCTCATGGATCCCATTATCTGGAAAAAAAACCCACAAGAATAAGCTCTAATCAGATATATTCTACATATATCCATAAAGATGGTGTCATCTCACTATTTCAGTCCACAACACAATCCTTTACAGTTACTGAAACACAGGTAAGAATTACCGTTATTGATCGAGTTCAGACAGTTGACCCTGCATGCCCAGATATAGAGGCCACCTCTAACAGTGTATCCACTTCAAAGTTTCTAAAATGTCTGATCTTCTTGTCTCACCTAATCCAGAGCCAGTTCAAGTCTGGTGGATCTTTTCATCTGCTGTGAAAAGAGTCTCTGGGCAACACTAAGAATCTACTTGCTAACAACAAGGATGTGAGATGTAACTTGCTGTCCTACAGAAACTGGTTGTTCAGTAAAACCAAACTCACTGGTTTTCAGTGGCAAGTTAGGTTTGCTTCAAATCTATAAAGATGTCCCAAATGCTAAAGTCAGTGGAAGCTAAAGCTATTACGAAGTAAAGAACAGTCTGAACTCTTCAGTATAATACTTTACTTTCTTAGGATAAAGAGACCAAAAGAGAAAAATTGAACTATTGATGACTCCTATGTAGCTAGCAGTCACTACCAAACTCCTGGTATATATTTCTACCCTGTTTAATACCAGTGAAAAAATATGAATGTGTGAATCTTACTATAAGAAGTATCTCAAAATATTTTGCCTATTCTCCAAACCATACAGAAGCCTCAAAACCATTTTTTATACTTACAGAAGTATAAGCAGTTGGCTGAGTATTTTTGTGAGAGATTGTTGAATCCATGTGGGTCAAGCCCAAAAAGTTCAAGCATAATGGTGGAGTAAGACGGCAAAATAACCTGGACAAACACAACAGCATTTACAACAATTTCTTGCACTAAAAATATTAAGAAATCATAACTAGATATATCACAGAATCATGATGTACAGCTCATTAGGATTTATACGCATATGATTATCAATGAAAGAATATAAATGGAAGTTTCATGTACATTTTCAATTGAGTATTTGACAGAAAATCTGCAAAATATATGCCACATACTTACATGCCACTGAAAAGGAGACTGTAGGCATCTGTCTGATGATGTGAAGCTAAGTAATAATAGTTAAATACACGGATCCTGAAGACAGTTGAGTAAACACAGATGCTTAGGAAAAAGATTGTAAGAAAACAGGCCATCTGGAGAAAAAAAAAAAATTGTTTGAATGTAGAACTCTACTAAAGGTTCTAACGCATTCAGCACATAGTCTGTGCATGCAACAGGTTGACTGTAGTCTAATTTTTTGAGATGGGACAATAGCACCAGCTCTGAGAAGAGTTTCAGGAGGCTTTTTTTTTTTTTTTCCTTTTGACTAAAATTGAGAATGATACTTGTAACATTCTGCACTTCATATAACCTAACATAACTGATCCTAGGAACATTTTATTCTACTTTTTGTTATGTAAATGAAATTGCTGTAATTGCCTCAATAATCATTATGACTGATTTGACATTTATTCCCACAGAAAAGTGATAAAAACAAGTGTTTTCAATTCAACTTATTTAGTCAGTATACTGGAATTTTTCAGCTCAGTTTCTTTGCTGATAAATTTGTGCACACATATGCTAGCTACACCTGTGATTGGACTTCTGGTCAGCAGCAAATTCCTGTTTAGGAAAGAGAGGTCACGCACATGGTTGACTACACAAAGTCTAAACACCTAAGCTAATGTTTCCCAAATTACTTTACACATTATATTCAGCTCAACTGGGTCACACCTCAGCCCATATTGTACAGTTTTAAGAAGTGGCAAAAGGCAGACTCCCTCCGCAGAAACAAGAGTTTGGTATTATATATTTTAGAGATCTTCTGAAAGTTGACAGATTATTTACAGACTGACTTCTGAATCAATCTGGTCTACTAATATTGTAGTAACAGTCTACCTGAAAAGATTTTTGTTGAGTGATTATCTCAAACTTACCTCTATGTATATATAATTATATGTCTTTTCTGCCAGTTGTATGAAAACTGCAAATAGTGATAAAACTGGTTTTGTGCTGAAAAATGTGCACTCTGACCACACAACAATTACAGAGAATGTGGCCAGAACAACTGCAAGCACCCTGTAAAACCACGGTCGTAGGAGACATTCCCAGTACCACTCTGGAAAAAAAAAAAAAAAACAAAAACACACATACATCCAGAATGGGTTAATGAAAATTACACAACCAGAAATGGAACTCCCTAACAAAAACTAGGAGTTTCTTGCACACACCCTTAAAATCAAGGCTGGAATCTGTGGGGTCACATGCTTAATTTCAAGGCTTTTTCAATGCCTAGAGATCTGGCTCAGCCCTAAGGAATCATAGGCACAACTGGGGAAAATGATGTGGGACTAGGGAGGCAAATTTTGCAAACAGACTGGGAGGGATTGGGGGTGTAGAACTGAACTCTTTGCTTTTGGCCCAGATACTATAGGTGATCTGCTTTTTGTTTGTTTTGTTTCCTCTCAGAAACAATGCTTAGGCTGTAAAATTATACTGTCCTACTGTGGAAATAACTCACCCCCAGTGCACAACAAATTAGAAGTTAAACCTGATTAGAAGATGCTTTCTAAAAAGATGCACAAGCAGCCATATATCCTAATGTTTGGTACATGACACATGAACAGTCCTTTCCTCTTTGCTTTACTTGAAGAGCAGTGCCATCTCAATAATAACCCACAAATATAGAAGGTAGCCATGATCTAATAATTTAAAAGTTGCTATTTTTCTGTCTTCTTCTAAGGCTGCAGAGTTTGCTATTGCGAGCATAAATCATAAATATTTATTCCATATATACATGCATTAAGATGCACACTTGCTTCCCTCCACTGTAACTGAACTTTTTGCATAAAACAACCGGTTCTTCCTACAAAAAAATGCCAGTTACTCCTTTACATATTCAAAATCTGCAGGACAGCACTTACCAACAGTTGGTGTGTAGAAATACTGAATAATTTTATTCTCTGGTTCCTGGGAATGAAAGGTATGAACAAACTGTCGAGTTGCGCTGGTTTCATTTTTTGCCACATCTTCTAGGTAAAATGCTTGTTCTAAAAGAATTTGCCACTGGACCTGTGTACGACGATGTCTCTGTACTGAATAGATTACCTATAATAAATTCCAATAAATTATGGTTACAACATACTTGTTTCAAGAAACAAGAAAAAAGCTCTGCAAAATCCCTTAAAAATGTCTACATTAGACTACAAAGATTAATTCTGCACACTCACAAAAGCAGGCAATTAATTCTCTAAATATTCAAATCACAAGAGGACTACATACATGATTCCTGAGTTTCGCAGTTCTTCCACCACAATCTATCTGTAGCAGTAACAGCCTACTTTTACCAATATCCTACTTTATTTTAGCACCTTAGTGAATACCAGACTTTTACTACAATTTCTTTTTTAGAATGCATTGTCAATCAACCATTACAAGGCTTACTAACAGACAGTTAAAACACTGTCAAGATATAACACAACAAGAACACTTTTTACATATCCAGAAATTGGATCTGGACATCACTTGGGATATTAAACTTTTATGTTTGCTTCCACTGAGAAAAGTTTCTCTTAAGTAGCAATCCCAAAACCCACTATAATCAGCAATTCAGGTGAAGTGCATTGAAAAAATCTTTGTTTGACTGGCCTTCATTCTCATAACAGCAGCAGAAGTGAGGCATGCTCTCATTCATTAATGTACCTGCTTGTGAAGTTTCACCAAACTTTTTTCACTTGGATAACTGTTCTGTCTTTCATCAAAATCTTCATAATCGTCCATGTTCCTACCCATTCTTTCCTGGTACTCTGTAGGACACTGGAAGGAAAAGGGAAAATTAAGTGGAAGATGAAGGAGTAGCAAGTGCTGTTTGTTAATTATTTGTAAATGCCTGGGGCATTTCTTGCAACTGAAAAGCTCACTCTAAGCATAGATTTTTCTGTTTCTAAAATACTACATATGTCAAAATACAGCAGATCATTATATACACCATAAGAAAGCATTCCACAACACATTTCAACTCAAAGTCTGGTCAAAAACTCACAAGATGCCAATCAGAGATTTTATGTTAAAGGGAAAAGAAAGTAATGTGCAAGTATTCAGTAAGTGCAAGAAGCACCCCCTCCCAAATTGAACAATTATGGCCGAAGATGAACAATTTGTTACCTTTTTCAGTATTGTATCAACACATTTTCTCAAAGGGTGGTTGTACTTGATACTCTCACTTACTTTACGGACTTCCTGTTGAGGAAAAAAAAATAATAATAAAGAGTTGTTTCATTAAACAGATTTTAAAAAAAATCTTACAGGGTCAGATAAGAGTTCCAACCCTCCCACTGAAAAAAGATAACCATCAGAGCTTAAAAGCAAAGAACTTCCTAAAAACCACAGCTTTACTAGACATCTAGTAAGAGATAACTGAAGGAGTATTTATAAAGAAAATATATGTTCTTGTTTTTTTAAAAAAAAAGAAAAAACAACAGGATGTCAATGTGCTAACATTACTCTGTGAATGTGTGGAGGCTTGGTTTCTATGCATAAATGTTGAAAAGGAAAATACTTTCTTGTTTTAGTTGTAGGTAAAAAGGAGGAATTTTTATCTTACCTGGTTTAGTTTCACTTTTATTGTTTTAAGCAGCTTGATGAATATCATTTTACACTAATTCCTTATATCTTCCTCACATTAATCTCCAAATAGGTCACTTCTAAGACCATTTGGCATTTATCAGTAATAAAAAGATGCTACCTAAGAGCTAGATAAGTTGTGTCAGAACTGGCTCTAGCAGTTTATCAGACTTAGTGTGAATCAGATTTTATTCTTCTTGCCTATTTATTATTTATTCTTGCCTATTGGCAATCCAGAGATAATGTTTTGATGCTTTCTTGTTATAAACAGCACTTTTAAAAAAAGAGACATAAGTTCTAGAGTGCAGGATAGAAATCATTGTAAAGGCTCAGAAATCTTGTAAAATAGAATGATTAGCAGACAGAAGAACCGCATTTGTTCAGCACAACAAAGGAGGCTTAAATGATATAGACAGTCCTTGGACATATATAAAAGGCTGTTCTAACAGATGACTGTCAGTATTTCTGGATTCCCTCTGCATCTCCCAAGGGAAGATCTGATTAGTCTGTGGTAAAGAGATTTTCTTTACGTAGTGGGATTATTCTCACAGAATCATAGAATGGTTAGAGTTGGAAGGGACCTTAAAGGTCATCTAGTTCCAACCCCCCTGCCATACGCAGAGACACCTCCCACAAGACCAGGTTGCCTGAAGTCCCACTCAATCTGGCCTTGAACACGTCCAGGAATGCAGCATCTACCACCTCTCTAGGCAACCTCTTCCAGTGTCTCACTACCCTCAGAGTAAAGAATTTCTTCTGAATATCTAATCTAAATCTACCCTCTTCCAGTTTAAAACCCTTACCCTCATCCTACTGCTACACTCCCTGATAGCTCACTATCTTTCCTGTAGGCCCTCTTTAAGTACTGGAAGGCCCCTCTATGGTCTCCCCAGAGCCTGCTCTTCTTCAGACTGAACAAACCCAACTCTCTCAGCCTGTCTTCATAGGAGAGGCGCTCCAGCCCTCTGATCATCTTTGTGGCCCTCCTCTGGACCCACTTCAACAGGTCCACGTCTTTCTTGTGCTAAGGACTCCAGAGCTGGATGCAGTTATCCAGGTGGGGCCTCATGAGAGCAGAGTAGAAGGACAGAATCTCTTCCCTCAACCTGATGGCCATGCTTCTTTTCATGCAGCGCAGGATGCAGTTGTCATTCTGGGCTGTGAGCACACATTGTCAGCTCATGTTCAGCTTTTCAACTACCAGTACCCCTAAGTCCTTATCAGCATGGTGCTCACAATCCATTCTCCGTCCATCCTGTATTTGTGCTTGGGATTGCTGTGTCCCAGGTGCAGGACCTTGCACCTGGCCTTGGTGAACTTCACAAGGTTTGAACCTCATGAGGTCAATATGCCTCTCTTAAGCACTGACAGTCTTAGAGCACCGACCACCTCTCCAGGAAGCCTGTTCCAGTGTTTGACCACATTCTACGTAAATAAATGCTTCCTAATGTCCAGTCTGAACCATCCCTTGCACAGCTTTGAACCATTCCCATGTGTCCTATCACTGGACACCAGGGAGAAGAGATCAGCACCTCCCTCTCCAGGCATTTGGACAATGCTTTTAATTTGCTTTAACTTTTGGTCAGCCCTGAGTGGTTAGGCAGTTAGACTAGATGATCATTGCAGGTCCCTTCCAACTGAAATATTCTATTCTATTCTCTAGCCTAGAAAACAAGGTTTTGTTGCTCATTTTAAGTTTTGTAGTTATGTCCACACAAGTGTTTTTTTTAGCAATTTCTTCAAAATGCTATTACTGAGGAATGAAGATTCGACTATTCTTTTATGCTGACATACCACAGAAGTTACCACCCTACCTTACAACTCTTCGCAAGTATTACTTCTCAAAACAGGGAATAGCTTTTCAGTGGGTGGCATTTCCATTCAATTCTTGAACTACATTAGAGCCTATTGCTCGCTTACAAATAACAATAGTCTCAAAAAAAATATATCTTAAAAAAAAATATTGATCTATATATTCTCTTCCCAAAAGGCACATAGCACAGTCACGCAAATCCAACTTGGAAAGCCTTAAGATTCCAGAAATATACCAGAGCAGAGCATAAAAGCAGAAAGACACAATTTTCATGAACGCTACTGAAACATCTGTACACTAGTTTCAGGTCAAGAGTAAAGTCAAGGACCATGAATTTTAGGAAGGCAAACTTCCAGCTCTTCTAGGAGTTAGTCAATAGGACCCTCTGGGAAACTACTGTTGGGGACAAGGGAGCAAAATAGAGCAGGCAGATCTTTCAGGACGCTTTCCACCAAGCGCAAGAGCTCTTGATCCCCAAGTGTAAACAATCAGGAAAGGAAGGCAAGAGACTGGCACGGTTGAGTCAAGACCTGCTGGTCAAACCAAAGGGTGAGAAAGAGGTGTACAGGCAGTGGAAGCAGGGACAGAACCCTAGGAAGAGTATAGGGACGCTGCCCAGTCGTGTAGAGGTATGTCAGCCAGAAAAGGAAGGTCAAAAAAAAAAAAAAAACCCAAAACAAACCCTCCCCAATGAACAAGACTGCCAAACTATAAGATAAGATGGCAGCTGAGGTACTCAAAACTTTTTTTGCCGCAGTCTTCACTGGCAACCTCTCTCCCCATACCTCTCCAGTGGATGGACCACGAGACAGGGACTGGGGGAGCAAAGTCCCTCCCACTGCACAAGAAGATCAGGTTCATGACCACTTGAGGAAACTGAACATACAGAAATCTATGGGACCCGAGGGAGATGCATCCCAGAGTCCTGAGGGAATTGGCTGATGTGGTTGCCAAGCCACTCTCCTTGACATTTGAAAAGTCATGGCAGTCAGGTGAGGTCCCCAGTGCCTGGAAAAGGGGAAACGTTGCACCCATTTTTAAGAAGGGAAAAAAGACTAAGGGAACTAGAGGCCAGTCAGTTTCACCTCTGTGCCTGGGAAGATTATGGAACTAGATCCTCCTAGCAGCTATGCTAAGACATGTGGAGGACAAGGAGGTGATTCGAGACAGCCAGCATGGCTTCACCAAGGGCAAAGTCTGCCTGACCAACCTAGTGCCCTTCTATGATGGAGTGACTACATCACTGGACAAGGGAAGAGCTACAGATACCATCTACCTGGATTTATGTAAGGCCTTTGACACAGTCCCCCACAACATTCCTCTGTCGAAACTGCAGAGGTATGGATTTGATGGGTGGACTGTTCAGTGGATGAGGAACTGGTTGGATGGTCACATTCAGCAGGTAGTGGTCAACAACTCAATGTCCAGATGGAGATCGGTGACAAGTGGTGTTTCTCAGGGGTCCGTACTGGGACCAGTACTGTTCAATATCTTCATCAGTGACATAGACAGTGAGATCGAGTGCACCCTCAGCAAGTTTGCAGATGACACCAGGCCAAGTGATGCAGTTGACACACCTGAGGTACGGGATGCCATCCAGAGCGACCTGGACAGGCTTGAGAAGTGGGCCAGTGTGAACCTCATGAGGTTCAACAAGGCTAAGTGCAGGGTCCTGCACCTGGGTCGGGGCAACCCCCAGGATCAATATAGGCTCGGAATGACAGGATTGAGCGCGGCCCCTCTACTCTGCTCTCATGAAAGCCTACCTGCAATACCGCATCCAGCTCTGGAGCCCCCAGCATAAGAAGGACATGGACCTGTTGGAACAGATCTAGAGGAGGTCCACAAAGACGATCAGAGGGATGGAACATCTCTCCTATGCGGACAGGCTGAAAGAGCTGGAGCCTGGAGAAGAGAAGCCTGGGGAGACCTTATTGTGGCCTTTTGGTACTTAAAGAGGGCTTATAAAAAAAGATGGGGACAGACTTTTTAGTAGGGCCTGTTGTGACAGGACAAGGGGCAATGGCTTTAAACTAAAAAAGGTAGACTCAGACTAGATAGAAAGCAGAATTTTTTTTACAATGAGGGTGGTGAAACACTGCCACAGGTTGCCCAGAGAGGTGCTAGGTGCCCCATCCCTGGAAACCTTCAAGGCCAGGTTGGACAGGACTCTGAGCAACCTGATCTAGTTGAAGGTGTCCCTGCTCATTGCAAGGGGGTATTGGACTAGATGACCTTTAAAGGTCCCTTCCAACCCAAACTATTCTATGATTCTGTGATTTTACCGTTCACTCTGGAATGCTATTCATAAGTGATCAGTACTACTCCAAAAGGTTCAATAAAAGAATAAAACCAACAAATAATCGCTATCAAGTTGTGAAGTTCTTCACATCAGGGATTATTTCTCTCTTGATTTTTACACAGGAGCAAGTGTCACCAAGTGGCATACTATGATGAATTTCTTAATTTACTGATATTTCACACTAGCATCATGCAACTTATGTTTTCTTGTCACAAGTGCCCAACACCAGGAAATTCAGAGATGATCAAAGGCAGCCTTCACTTATTTCATAGCGAGAGGTAGTTACTTACCTCCATAATATCCTCTAAATTCTCCTCTGCATCTGCTTTTTCAGTCATCAGTTTGGCAGCTTTGAAATAGGTCTTCATGAGTAGATAACCCCTCTTGGCCCCATTCCAGTGGGAACGGGGAATTTCCACCAAACCATACCCCAAAAGTAATACAAGAAGAAAGAGACCCCATGTGTTTGCAGCGGCTATCCCAATGGTTTGAAGTTGGTTCCTAAAGGAAAAAACAATAGCACAAACTAAAAAGAAAAAGCAAAGAAACAAACAACATCCTCCTACTCCACTCACAAGAAAGCAACCTTGAAGCATCTATGCACCAACATTTACAGGAAAAGACTTAGCATCATCTGTAACTCTTGCCTAGGGCCAGTCTGCTACTTGGCTATATTTAAAGCTGCCATGACTTTTCTCTATCTCCCCAAGCGTCTTCCCTCTCTGGAGAAGACAAAAATCTTTGTTCTCAAAGGAGTATGTTCCTTTAGGAAACAACATGAACTTAGAAAACCTATTGAAAGTGAGGTACATTACAGTGTTTACTACTGTATCTAGTATGGAAGACCATTAGCAATGTTACAAATACCAATTATTTTAACTTATCTTATGGCCTTTAAGTAGAATCTACAGTAGGCAGAAGTGCTACACAGGAAATACTGACACCAACTTTTTGAAAGATGTTACTCTGAAAACACTGGGAAAGTTTCTGCACTAACTCTTCAAATGCATTTGTAGTGAGAAAAAAAAAAAAAAAAAACATATTGCAAATATAAGAGGATTCCTCTGCCTTACATATCAAAATCAGACAACCAAAAGACAAATATCTATATTAAAAAATCCCTCCCTTTCCATACAAATGTTAACAAAACTTTCCAACTGCCTAGCAAAAATCGTTATCAACTGAAATTTTTTTTTTTTTTAAAAAAAAGACACATTTAATCTACAGAAGAGATTGCCCGTTACAATTTCATAAGAACTCATGCAAGCGTTTACAACATTATTCTTACCATTGTAAATTGAAGTTTGGGTTTACAGCCACATATATTAAAAACGCTCCAAAAATCAGCAAGTAAGTGCCATAGTAGATTGCATTCTCAATCAATGCAGTTTTAATCTTTCCAGTAATGGAGAACCCTCCTGATCTAGCATATGACTGCATGAAAGGTAGCAGAATCCTAGGAGGAAAGCAAACAAAACCAAACCACATCAGCCAAAAAAAAAACCAAAAAAAAAAAAACCCAAAGGTAGTTTAGTAGTGGCAGGATACCGAGACGGAGCTAAAGAGTCCCAAGCTTCTAACAAAATTAGCTATTTATATGTTTATATTCTAGATGTACTGGTCTGATGGCAAACCTTAAACACGCTGCAGATAAAAACAATAGTTAGCTTTATTATGAAAAATGTGTGTTAATCGAGAACTCACTACCAAACCTGATATTCTCGGCTGAGCTACAAAAATAATTATTTGATGATAGATTGGCCAGAAACCACACATGGATCTAACCCAAAAGCACAGATGACCTGTTTCCTGGAGCTATATCTATAGCTTTATATAGTATATCCAATAAACCCAAATAATTTACAGTATTACTCAAAAATTACCCAACCTCTACATGGAATTATTTTGTTGTCCTGCTACCTAAAACCCATTCTTTTCAGACAATCTATCCATAAATACATCTATGTGTAAATTGCTCAGTTTCAACTATAAAAGTGAAATAAGAGTAAATGCCTGCCACCTGAAAAAGGAGTGCGGAAAAAAAAAGGGAAGTGTACTCAATTTAGTACAGTAATTTTTACAGAAGGTTCACCGATAGTAAATAATATATGATTAGATATAGCTGTGGAATAGTGATACAGAGTTTTAAAGAGTATGCAATGACTGTTAAGATGTTGCACTTAGAAATTATACCTGTATCATAGTCTGTCATATTATTCTGCCTTACTTACCATGTTAAAAACTGTGATGTCCAATATACAACACGCCAGAAAATTGGCATAATTCCATTAGGAATATAACTCCATGGTTTGAAACATTTTTGCTTGCTGCAACAATGTACAGAAGATTATTGTTAGTTGTAGGGCCAAGAGTATAAAAATAATTTTCTATAAATTCCCTTCTCTAGAAAGATGTTTGAAAATAGCATAGAAGTAATACACTACTGTTTGAGTACGCAGTCAATCATCAACTATCTCAAAAGAAAATAAACTGAATCATCACTTAATAATATTTATCGTTCTCCTCACTGCAAATAACATATTTGGACAAGACAGCTTTCTTAGAGAATAAAAAAGTAGCTCAAAGATGAAAGAGAAGTAAGCAATTAAGCAATTTAAAGTTAGAATTTTTCTTTTCGGGCAGGAAGTACTTTCTCCATGCAAAGAAAAACATTTCCGTAAACAGAAGACCATTCAACAACCATTCAACAGGTAGTGCAGCAGGTTTTTAAAAAATATCTAGGGACCCCATCACCTAGCTCTACTACGTAGAGCATTTAGTGGCAAAAGTAGTGTATTAGTTGTTTCTTCTGTCACCTAGCTGGAATTAGTCAGGATTATACAAACTTTGACTTGTTGAGCCGATACTTTTCTGACAGGTAGCCTCTGCTTCAGAAGATCAGAAAAGCTATGAGAGCCTTTTAGTAAAAAGAGCAAAAAACAAAGTGCCCATCCACACTAAGTCACTTTGGTCTTTTTTCCCCCCACACCTGACTGAGTGATGAAGCAACGGTGAGTCAAAGGGAAATGCAGTCAACTTAATAGGACTATCTATTGAGAAATAATTGCTGTTTTCTAGGGCCAAACTAGTTAAGCCTGAGTTGTGAGTTTTTATTTACACAGCCTAACATTTTCAAAACTATCAAATTACCACAGAATGACAGCTAGCGTGAAGGTTTCAAACGAAGTTTTAAGCTCTGAGTTGCACCATATTTGCTCAATTACTACTGAAGTTGATATTTCTATTTGATGCACTCAAGCCATATACTCTAGTACAACATCCATCAGCATGTTTGGAGATTACAGGTAAATTGAAATAGTTTTCACCTAAATATGTTTAATTAACATACACTGGATGGTCTTAAATAGAGGGTAAAATGTTGTGCCACTAAATCTGGCGTTTTACTTCCATGGATATACAACATCCAGATAGTCTCCGCTTTGGGGTAACAAAACTGGCAATACGTTGCATTAAGTAACATCTTAAATGCTCTTACAGATAACTACACTGCACATATCTGTAAGATGTGGAAATAGCTAATGGAGGCTAAAGAATGAGCAGCCATGGAAAGAGCCCACATTTGCCCACATTCCCCATGTTTAAGGATTTGTTTCCCTCCTGCAAGAAGACAGTGAGGGGGCTATTGTTACTTTGGTAGAATATAGTAAATTTCAAATAACTGCAATTACTATACATATGCAATTATAATAAGCAATTAGATGTGCTGCTTCTATATAATACAAACCTCCTAATTTCATTCATAAGGTATAAAATCAGATTTTCAGGCCTAAAGTCTTTAAAATTGTGAAGGGAAGACAAGCATTCACCAAGGTCTCTCTTTATAGATAACCAAGGTTTCTTGAAAAGCTTAGTTCTACTGCTTTAACAACAAAATAGCAGAAATCTAGCACGAAACTTAGAAGAAAAAAAGAAAGGAATATTTAGGTAAACAGTTGAAACTACTGTATAAACTACTACCAATAGATGCAGATGCACTTTTCTTTACCTCTTCGCTCACCTTTCTGTATGCTTATAATCTCTAAATATCATATCACAGAGATAACATTTGTTCATTAGTCTCCAACACACAGTACACTCCTATCATTTAAAAAAAGAAAATCATAAAATACTTCTGTAAAAACAGTCCAATAAGGAAACAAATAGCTTATACCTTGGAGCAACAGTAACGTAAGAGCCATTGCTTTCTGCAGGGCTGGAGTTAACTGCAAGTTTGCACCGATTATAAATAGTCTAAAAGACAATTAATTTTATATCAGTGATCAGAAGAAGGTACAACATTTATTTAAAAATTGTAAGTCCCATTTTTAAAGAAATTTCCTGTACTCCAAGTTTACATTCGGGAGAAATTACACAAATAAACCCCCAAAACAACATGCAATCTGTAGGACAAGTAAGTAACTGAGTGTTTTTGTTTCCCATACAGATTAAAAAGATTGCTATAAACAAATAATGAAATTTCAAAACATTAAAATAGATTTGTAATCTGATGAGATCAACGAAAAAATAAAATTAATTGTAAACACACACACTGTCATGCAAAAAGGTAGCAAGTGTTTAGTTTAGTAAGATACTATTGGGCAATTTATTTGCTGTTTAAGATAGTATCTTCTCATTAAAAAAAATACCATACACATTTTATGCAACTAAGCAGAAAATCTCACAAGTTTCTTACCGTACTGACATCCAGGGGCAGTATAAACACAATAAGAAAGCAAAGATACCAAGCCAATAACGTTGCTATGATCACCAGCCTATGCTGTTTCTTGAAGTCGCCATATCGATGAAGTAGGAATAAGGCCAGAAAAAACACAAATACTATCTCAAGGCCCAACGCTGCACCACTCATTATTGAATGTTCACGCCAGCCACACAGCACAGCTCACTTAAGAAAGCAGTTCAGAACTGTAAGACAAAAAGACATTTAATTACATTAAAATCTGTACAGGATATTTAGGCAGAAAAGAGTTGCTTAATAGACGTTTTAAAACATACTAATAGACTTTTCTTATTTCACAACAAGAACTCTGATCAGATGAGAACAAGATTTTCATCAAGGTGCTTTAAAGTCCTCCACAGAAATCAAAATATCATGTCACTCCAATTTTGTCATTTCTAGCAACATGTTAGGACAACTCCTTTTCATCTTGATATACAATAGATCCAAAGTGAAATCTCTGCCTGTGAATAAGACTATAAGCCTAACTTTTAAGTTCAGTATAAATTTCAAAAGAATCTATTCTGCTTTTATTTTTCTTTTAGAAGAAATCAGCTAATTCAGACAAAGGGTTAAATTTTTAAATTAAGTGTTTCTGGAAAGCTTGTTAATGGACTGTTCCTCAACTATGCATTTGAATTCTGCACTCTGAGTTAATAGAGCATAAAAATACAGCAAAGTATATGTCAGTCTACTTGTGATGTACCTCTTTTAGGCTTCAAATTTCACATAGTAAGAGGCAACAAGCTAGCTAATTCACCTTACTACCCCTCTTCTATTCTTCAGAGAAACAAAGGTCTCAGTTCATTTGTTGTTAGTCTTGCCATGATATATTTTTTGCTTTGCTCACCCTTCTGAGTTTAATTATTCTGTGTTATAGTCCGGACTGCTAGAAATGCCTAGAAAGTTCATACATCTTCATACAGGCATGCTATTATACAAAGGGCCAGTGAGCTGCACAAATTTCTCTGACTTGTTATCTTGTTAGTTAAAACTGCTTCTGATCTTTTTAATAAGCACCATTTTACCACAGGCACACATTTAAAAAAAAAAAAAAGGTTATTATTCTGGTTAGGCTGACTTGAATCTCCATTAAGATTACCATTTTAGCTGCTTTGATTTAACTGGTATAGTTTTTGCTATGGCTTCCTCACTGTCGTATTTTCAGTGCTTTTTTCACTGGAACTTTAGAGATTAAAAGAAATGCCACTACCAAAATTTCCCTCAATTTACTTTTAAATCCCTTCATAATTCATTAAAGCAAACCAACTCCTTCACTAATCTCTCAGCGTACTACTTAAGCAGATCTATTATGTATGAGGGCACTAACCAGTGAAAATTGTGTTATTTTGACTAAAAAATTACAAAGTTTGTTATGCCGGTACCTCCTTGAGGACACAAAGAACAATTATTCTGTGATTTTTCCCCGAAGATTTGTTTCCCCTCATTTTTTTATTTAATGATATCTAATCTCCAAATAGTGAGAGCAGTCTGTTTACTCCGTATCAGTTGTTATACACAGAACACACCATATTCTGAAAACAGCTCGAGCTGCCTTGCTGTTTCTTATCAAAGATGTACACACTTACTTTTTATCTTCTGCCTTTCATCTAATGTGTTTCTCAAATTATTAGCATTTCTGTTAGGTCAAAGCATCCCCTTAATCTGCCTGTACTACATTTTGGCTAGATCATTTGTAAATATTGAACACAGGATACCTTAACCTATTTCTCAATCACTTATTCTAAGCAAGTTCTTGCCTGTTCTATTGTATTATTCTTTTTTCCTCAGAAAACAGTCTTTTGTGTTCATAGTATAGTAGCAAATTCTACCAGAAAAAAAGAGAGTGGAAAAGAAATACTATATCAACATTACTAAGGCAATACTATCTGACATAAGTAGCTTTGGGTGCCCATTATAGCCACACCTTACACTATGTAAACAAAAAAATTATACAGCATACCCTCCATTAGCCACACCTATACAATTTTTTACTACAGTCACACCTAAAAAGCTTCTATCAAAACAGAAGGTATAAAGTTTTTGTGCAAGATGCTGCACTCAGTTACCACCATGAGCGAACTTCCAAAAAGATTATAAACATGCTAAAAGAATATGCTAAAATAGAGAGGGAATCGAGTCCTACCACAACTTAACTCAATTTCAGAGCCAAAAGTAACTTTGCAGTTATCAAAGTAAACTACATTTTTCTGTTCTTCACCTATGTTAGTCTGAAAATACAAAAGGAAAGGCCTAGTTTTTACAAGACTGCAACTGATGACAAATACAGTCATTTTGAAATAACATATACACATTTTCAAAATTACAGTTCAAAATTTTGGGACACAATCCACTTAAAACTAGTTCTTAGCACAAATAGCTTAAATGGAAAAAAAATCTACAAGGTAAGAAATGCAATGCTTGAGAGGAACTCTTACTGTGAACAAAATCCTGCCTCAGAAGACAGCCATGTTTGGGACCCATGCTACCAGAATTATTTGTATCAGACCTTAAAATAAATTACCGCAGGCTATAAAGCCATGTCTTCCTGAAGCTGGTTGTTAGCTCAAAGAAAGTTAAGTTCTTTATCCATAATTCTGCTTCTTCATTTTATTTACACAGGCTTCTCCTCACTATTAGCACACAGCTCCCTAGTATCAACTGGCTGAAATTCCTGAATCCCTAAAAAATGTTCTCCTGAGATCACGAAACTACTTTGGAAGAGTTATCTTGCACTGCACAACCTTCAACTGCTTAGAAGATGCTCCTATTAAGCAATGACAAAAAGTAATGCCATTCCTAACTCTGAAAGGAAGAGTATCTACTGGCATACTCTGTTTCTGGAGAGTAAGGCAGCTATGGATTAATACAAATAAGAGCAAGCGCTGAAACACCGGCACTGGAAGTGCAACTTAAGCAATAAAAGACAAGGACATGCTCTTGTGTAGGCTTCGAATTTTCTTGCTTTGTTTCAGAGACAGACAAAATCTAAATCATTTTTAATATTGTCAATGGAAGACTTTCGTTACCCCCATATAGGACATATATTTCAAAATTCTGACATGAAATCCTCTGGAGTCCAAACCCAGCCAGTAACTCTTTGAAAGCACCATAAAGGGCTCAGTTCACACTTTATTCGCTTGGAGGAGGATTCGCGTGGACGATTCGCTTGGAGACTCCCTATTATCAACAGTATTAAATTACCTTGCCAGCCTCAAGACTAACCACAGTCATGACCATCTACATTACAAATGAACTAACTACTCTGCCCAGTACAGAAATACTCAAGTTATTAAATGAAACAGCAGAGAATGAAAAAACCACACTTTCTTAGAGCTTTTATATAGCACCAAATTTAACAACACCAACACTCCGATAGTATATTCTTAAAGAAGGGCTAAAAAGAGTAGAGCATACCTGTGAAGAAAGTATTTTGGTCTCACTAAAGTGGACACCAATACCCCTTTAATCAGAAATCTCAGATCAGACTGTACCACAATTTTAGTCTTTTCAAACTTTGCGGGAAAGCATTTTACCAGCAGACTGTTCATTCTGCAAACTAATGTAATTGGTCCTTCAACCCTTCCCAGTCAGTCTAATATCACACTTTCTGCGGATTTCTCATTGCTGCCCTTGATACTCTCCCCAGCGTACCTACGGCCTTCTGCTCTGAGCTGGAATGCCGGCAGTATCCCAGCTAATGCCTGAGAAGGCCTGAAAATTGAAAACATTGCTTCACGTACCTTACTGAAATGTATAAATAGAAGAAGAACCTGCATGATGTTCCTTTCAGGTATTCATCCTATTATGCCCTCCAAATTCTTTCCCTCTAAGAAACACAATACTGTTCTCTATCCTGTATTTGTGTAGTTGATGGCTCCCGCTAAAGCGCAGGCACAAAACTGTACTCATTTGTACCCTTTCCCCTCCCACAGGCTTCTGAATCTTCAAGGCTGTTTGATTTCCACTACCACACTCAAAGAGGTCTGCAATCCCTCCTAGCTTTGTGCCTTCTTAAGTTTTAATATTCACCTTATTTCATTTTGGAAACTCTCTGTAAAAATACCGAAGAGTAGTTGACAAGGGACTGGCCTACTTAATCACAACTGTAGCTGTTCCCAACTGTTCTTCCCCAGCAAAAACATCCTGAGAAACAGAATCAAAAGTCTTATTAAAGACTAAACAGAAGGCATCAACTGATCCTCTCGTATACAGTAGGCCTATCAGTGGCATGTTAGATTACTTCAACAATTTGTCCTTGACAAACTGATGCTTTTACTCAGCTATTATATTCTACATGCTTACAAATAGCTTTTTGTTGAGCAATCTTAGTTGTTTAGCTTAAATAAGTAAGTTTTAATTAGAACAAATTACTTAGGGTTATAATATGATGTGACATATGCTGTTTGCTTAGCTTTACTTAGCATAAGTAGCCAGATTTGCTGAAGCCTTTAGGCCACAATAGAGTCAATTTTCTTAGTAATTTTCCTAGCAGCTGGTACAGAGCTATGTTTAGTCTCCCAGTATGAGGAAAACATCTGATGTTTTGGTAGTGTTTTGCCTAAGTCTGGGACTTTTCAGTTTCCCATGTTCTGCCAGCGAGCGCAGGTGCACAAGAAGCATCAACCAGAAGATAAGGAGGCGACAACAGTCAGCAAAGACTGCAAATCAACAAGGTGAGAGCAGTCAACAGCCTGCCTGCCTGGACACAGAAAAAGAATCCAATAAAGTGTTGGAAGACCCCAGATCAAAAATTACCATTGGACTAAAAGACACATGACAAGCATGTGAGCTGCAGGTGTTTAGATCGCAAGGGTATAATTGACCAGGGATTTCTTTGTTCAGTGCCCATCTCTTGAGGCATCCAGCATGGGCTGACCCTGCTTCTGTACCTTTCAATTAAATTATTTATTTTTATAAAATCTGATGCCTGTGACTCTGCTGTGGGAAACCTAGGGTTCAGCCTGAAGGAGGAGGAAGCGCGCCTGAGAGAGAGTGTGTGAGTGAGTGTGGAGTAGAAAGGGGCACCCATCAGCTCACTGGGGTCACCTGCTGCGAAGGGAGTGTGTATGTGACTCCTTGAACGGTGTGTGAAAGCTTGAGCAATGGTTTCTCCTTTAATGTTTTGTTCCAGAATTTCTTTCAGGAATTCAAAAGGAAGCAAACTAGTCTGCCGATCCGTAGTGTTTCCTGTCCTTCAAAAATTAGTAACAAAGACAGCCACAATGCTTCTGTTTTTCACATCTCTGGTACCTCAGTCATTTTTAGAATACTACATTGTTTTTGTTATTGTTGTTCTTGGGTAAAGATCAT
Source organism: Charadrius vociferus (assembly GCF_000708025.1). Lineage (NCBI taxonomy): Eukaryota > Metazoa > Chordata > Aves > Charadriiformes > Charadriidae > Charadrius > Charadrius vociferus. The sequence goes on along the minus strand of NW_009646931.1, from coordinate 2,850,598 downwards.
CAAACAGATTTGGAAAAGTTACATTTCTAGAAATCTTGGCTATTTCAGTTAAAACACTTGAAGAAACCAAGCAGCTAGAGATTTCCTTGCCTTACTCTGTATTTTAAACACCATAATTACATCTGAAAAAAATAAATGTCATCAAGAAAATTACCAAATCATGAAAGAGGTATCAAAGACAGTAACGGACAAAACTGAGTGAGAGCCACACCATATCAAAAGAAACATCTATGTGACAGCATCTCCCACTTCAAGCTGAATTCACAACTTGGTGGCAAGTATAAACTGAAAGCTGCCATCTCCAGCAAAATATCTATGGCCAGTTCAGTTAAGACCTTTTGCCTTTCTGTCATGGAATAATTTGCTAGTTCCTATGGAATTTCTTCCAGCATATTCCACTTGGCAAAAGAAAAATAGTATGCTACAACATCTGTGACAGGTTTCTGAAGCCTGCACTACTCTGCAAAACTACGCAGAGTATCCTAAACTAAGATTTCACTGTACAGACATGATTAAACCTTTTGGACTGATAGAACTGCCCCACACTAAGAGCCCTTGCCACTTCATCTTTAAACAACAAAATGGGCTTACTTCATATTTTAGAAGTCTTAAAAAGAGAACAGGAGGTCACACAACAATAAAAATAATCCCTTCAGCCAGTTTCATACCCTAGTCTACTTAGTGTGTTGTTGGGGTTTCTTGTTCTGTTTGGTTTTGGGTTTGTTTGTTTGTTTTTTTGGTTTGGGTTTGGTTTTTTTTTTTTAACTTCCTTATTAGACATTGACCCTTGCAGCTTGGGGCAACAGTTATAAGCAGGTAAGAAACAGACAAAGAGCTTCTTAATCTTAGCACAGTAAGAAAACCACCTAAAGAAAGAAAATAGCCATGAACTGCCTGAGAATACGGATGAGGGAAATTACCCAATTGCACTATTTGGGAGAAATAACCTCCAAGATGAATCAAGAAAACATAATTTGCATAGCTTTGTTTTTCTAAGAAACATTACTTGGTCTATGTACTGATTGATATTACATTATTACCTGTAGTTTCAACTATATTGCAATAAAAAAAAAGATTTTAAATTGATGAAACATTTAATTGCTTATATATCAATATTTAGGGAATGCTAGTGACAAGAAAAAAAATTATAAAATGATGCGCTGACTCCATTCAAAATAGCAGTATTCTCTGATTTGATGGGAAACTAGGTTCTCCAAAGAAGTACTAAAGAAAAGACAAATGCCTTGCTAAGGAATATAGAGATTTTTGTGTTCAAAACCAAGCAGGGACCATCAGTACAAAACCACAGGAAGTTTATTTGCTTTACATGGTGCTGGCTTGTCCTCTAATAAAGGTTATTAAGTACCAGAGTCTGATGCTTTCATAGGGTTTAGGGGAATACTCTGGAAATAATATATTGAAGAAAACAACTTGCTTGGAGGAACTAAAATAGAATCAGATACAAAAGCTGTACAGTTGCAAAAGGAATTCAGAACAATAACAGAAATTGCTACCTCAGGTGCCAGACTAATGCACTCACAAAAAACAGGTGTCAGTAAGGTAGTCAGTTACATGATTACAATCCTAACATTGCATTAAGACAAACTTAAACTATTTGATAATTCAGAGCTTTTAAAAAAATAATTTTAATTTAACCCCTTTCAAGAAATTCTTCTTTCGAATTCCCATGCATTAACAGAGAAAAGTGAAAAGACTGACAAAAATGAAAGGGCCTACTGAACAGGCTAAATATAATCAGGTTACTTTTTTAAACTAAAAAATCACCTCTTTTTTGTTTGGTTATCCACTTAAATAACCTTTTAAACAACTGTTCCATGACTTCAGTTAAAACTGGAAATGGTTAACACAACTTCTTTTTTAAGATTATACAAATACCAATGTGATTCGCATCATTGTCTGTATCCGACTTAATAGTTGTGTGCCATTTGCCATGTGATCCATTACCACCTTCAGTTTTATAGGCACCTATCTCCACTGTTACGCAGTAAACAAAGGACAGCATTTACAAGCAAGTGGCTGACTAACAGCGGAGCTGTAGGTGTGTTCAGAATTCGTTTTCCATCCCCACCAATTTCAAAACAAGTAGTTTGGAGAAAAAGCATTGAGAGCTACCTTACTGAAAGAAAGCCTGGTGCAAGTCTGATACATCGTGTGAAAAAATTACAGTTTAAACTAGCATGGTTCGGAACAGCACCAGAATACGCTGGCAGTCCCTCAATTTCAGGCCTTCACAGAGAATGCATCTCCAAAATGCACGAAAAACCTTTCACAGCAAAATGTCACTGTCAGCGCTATTCTGGTCTTCCACACCAGACACAGCCACCGCAGGTTAAAGCTAGTGGCAGTATACCCACTGGCCTGTAAGGCGCACAGAACCAAAGTCTACAGGCGCTTAACAAACATCAGCATGCACGTCTTCAACGTACGTGCTTGGGGTCGCTGAGGAAAGGGAAAAAATCTGGGACAGGAGAACGAACACGCCGATCCCCCCCGCCCCCCTCGCCCCTGCCGGACACCATCC
>NW_009646931.1:2845293-2847368 GCF_000708025.1 Charadrius vociferus | reverse complement strand
CAGCGCCTGGGACGGCCCTGCCGCTGTGAGGGGCTCCCGCCGTCCGCCTTGGTCGGCTTCTGTCGCCAGCTCCGCCCAGGCCCGCCCCCTCACTCGTTCTGGGAACGGGGTGCTTTTAATTCCCGTTGGGTTGTTAGCGTGAACGTGCCTGACCGAGCACATGGCCTCCGCTGCGGCCGCTGCTTGCGCTTCCAGTGTATTTCGCGTTACTGCCCTGCGTGGGGATGTGGGTGATGTGTGACTGTGAGATGCTTCTGTACGAGAAGGCCCATCGTGTGTGTCTGGTGGTACCTTCAGAGCCTGTGGGTTTTGCTGTGTCCGCAGAAAGCATCTCCAAGAGATCCCATCCTCCAGCAGCAATGTTTCCACCGGCTTCACCTGGGACTGGGAAGTCAGCAAGACCTCAGAGTTTCTCTCGGGTATGGGAGTGTCTGTCCTTAAGAAGGACCAGCTGGGCAATGAAAATACACCGCAGGACCTGCTTGTGTCATCTCCCAGTCCTCCTCTGAAGCGACAGAAGGTGAAGGAGAATGAAAAGGACTTTGTTATTATGCGTCGGCCTCGGCTGCTTCGAGAGACAGAGTCAGGTACCGTCACTTCAGTCCACGGTTTGTTTGCCCTTCAGTAGAGATGGAGAGTGGGCATTGCAAGGCATTAGTACTATGTTATTTGCTTTTTTTTTTGCTCTTTCCTAGCAGAATATCATTTCTAGATCTAGTGGCTTTTAAGCTTGGGTGGATAAATTCTGTTTTATGTAAGCCTTTAAGCAGAGGTGGTATGTGTGGCTCCAGAACTGCGGCCTGCATAAGCCATGGTTGGCTCCTGCCAACCCTTGTCTCTGTGCCAGGGGTTTGTGCTGCATGTTCCTGTGTCTGGTCTGCTCTTGCTGCTTAGGACTTGGGTGGCACCTTGGCCCAGCAGGTCCTGAACTGCATCTGTTGCGCTGCCCAAGGGACCCGTTCCAGGAGATGTTTTGCCACATACCAAGCAGGGCCAGGCTTGTCACAAGCTGTGGCTGCCCGATGAATATGGACTATTGGCACTGCTGTCCCCAATATAATTTTGAAACCAAGGGGGACTTTTTTTAATTTAAACATTTAAGAAGTAAGATACTTGATCATCACGACCAAAGGGATCTAGATCTGCATCTCTCATGGTGCAGGCTGAAGTATGCTAGAGGGGCAGCATCTTCACTCCAGATAGAGCTGAGCTGTGAGCAATGCAAGGGACCCTGCCAGAGAGTTATAGGGAAGGCTCATCAAAGGGCCTAAGGCTCCTGGGCTGGAATTTTTTAAGAGCAGGGCTGTAACGTGAAGACCTGGGGCACTTGAAGAAGGGCTTATAGGATGCTGGGTTCCTTTCCCTGCTATCAAAATGTGTTTTCAGTCTGCAGTGATTACAGAATGCAAAATAAAGAAACAGCTCTTTCTGGACACTAGGCTGTCATATGAAGGGTGGGAATGCCCTCAGACAAGCCTGCTTTCAAGTAAGATAGAGTGCTGGGTTATAGGAGGCTGGTCTTGAGCTCTACCACCCAGAAATCTTCCATGTGAATAGCAACACCTTCTAGAGCCCTCTATCTGCTTGTGAGAAGTTGAGATCATATGTTTTTAGAAGCTGTTCGCAGTACCTGCTTTTCTCTGTGTCCCATGCAAAAGCATAGCTCACCTTAGGCTCCCTTCTGGGAGCCTGACATGCATAGGAAAGATGGGCATTTCAGCAGTTTAAAAAAAAAAAAAAAACAAGGGCTGTGCAAGCCTAATAATACAAAGGAAGTAACTGAGATGCTTTTGTTTCCAAAACGAGTATGTGAATAAAGACTATTGTCATTTTTTCACAGAAATTGTTTTTCCACAGCTTTAGTATGTATATTAAGTTGATGCTATGGAAAGCTTTGCGTTTGCCAGCCATACCTAGGCAAAAATGGTAGTAATATCTTCCTATAATGAAGAGCTGAAAGAGGGATGAGTAGTGGGCTGTTGTGTGTATAGCCTAGAGAGAGGCTGTAGAGGTGCTAACAACCAAGCCACACAAAGCATCTGATCAGCAGGCAAAAATGAACAAGCTTTAACTAA
>NW_009646931.1:2814041-2845275 GCF_000708025.1 Charadrius vociferus | reverse complement strand
ATGTTTCTTGGGATGCACTTCCAGATGAATTACTTTTGGCAGTCTTTGCATATTTGCCCCTAAATGACTTGTTAAAAGCTTCCCTGATTTGCAAGAGGTGGCATTGTCTTTCGTAAGTATTACTTGTCATCGTTTAGTACTAAGAAAACTTTTGCTTCCATAGAGTGTTAAGTAATCTGGTTCTCATGATGTTTATTTATGTATAATTCAATTTATGCTATATGTGGGTTATCTGTATTTATAATCAAAGGATGGTTCACACATTTTAACATTAGTAAATTCTATGAAATAACTTTCCCTCCTCTCAAGTCTTTTGTGACACTGAAGACTTTCTGTGGTTGTACTCACAGTTCTGACCCTTTCTAACTCACTAACAAGTAAAATTCTGTGCCTTAGGTTTGATGAATCTCTCTGGCAGACTCTTGATCTGACTGGTAGAAATCTGCTGCCAGGAGTGATTGGACAGTTGCTGCCTGCAGGTGTTACTGCATTCCGCTGCGCAAGATCTTTTATTGGGAATCCATTGTTTAAAACAAGCAAGTAAGGCTTTTTCTGTATGTTTTGGATTTTGAAATGTCATCTCAAGTATTCATAGTTTCTCTGTGTGTTTTTGGTTTTAAGATCTCCATCAGTAGTAGCATATGTGCTGTCTGTGGAGCGTGGAAGAGCTGAGCAATGGTTAGGCATGTGTTGAAGTAAGAGGATCTGCATTCACGTGTCAGTTATTTAAAACCAAGTTAATGTGATTTTTTTGAAAGTATAAAGCACCATCAACCACTTGCAATTTGTATCTTGTAGAACCAAGAGTTGTCAGCATCTCCAGCATTTTCATATGGGAAACTAAAAAAATAAAATAAAATAAATGAACTCCTGCAGCATAGACTTCTGGGTGTTATGATGAATCCTCTAAATGCCTTGAAGAGTTCCACAGTTTGGACTGGTAGCTTAGCAGTAGGCCTAGTGAGCTTAGTAGCATGTCCAGTATGCAGGTGAGTACAGCAGTATAATTATTTCCTGCAAGCTTTGCACTGTTTTAGTGCACGGGGTATATTCACGATATGGGGAATTTGTGTAGCAGGTTTTAATGCAATTCTGGTAACCTGCCTTTATCCTTTTTTAGACCTCTCAGAGTTCAACATATGGATTTGTCAAACTGTACAGTGTCTGTTGCAGATCTGCAGAGTATTCTTTGTCTGTGTGAAAGGCTGCAGAACCTCAGCCTGGAGGGGCTAGTGCTTTCTGACAACATCATCAAGTGAGTGACATGTCTAGGAATACTCAGTAAATACCTTCTGTTTGGTGCTATCATTTTGTGCAGGCTAGCGAAAGAATGCAGTTGAGAGTTGTTCATTGTGGGAGTCTTTTGAAATGGCCAGTTTTACGTACCTAACAGCTAACTGGCAGGCTAGGTGAGCTGCTTTTTTCCTTTCTGTCCTCCAAGAGATAAGGAGGAAACGCCCCTCTGAATAAGTGTTTCTTGGTGGCTTTTTTCCTTTCCCCAGAGTAAGGGGAGCCTGAAGAAACTGCTCATCTCTCCAGGGTTTATGAGCCCATTGGTTGTTCCTGCAGCAAAGCTGTAGAGCAGAGCTGCTTTTATTTTCCTATTTCTGTGCTCCCAAGAGAACTTTGTGTTTGTCTTACAGGCTCTTTTCTTTTTGAGGGGTCTCAGCAGCTCTTCCACGAGATGCTCATTGTGCTTCTGCACTGTTTCTCACTTCTTTGTTGAACTTCTCTCTGAATGCCTGGAAAATGACAGATTCTGTCAAGTAGATTCTGTCAAGAACTGCTGTTTGGTGAAACTGGAAAGACACTAATGGGTGTGCAGTCAACCTCCTGTTCAATCACATCAGGTGATTGTGGAGGTGTCAGAGACCATAAGGCAGATGGCAGAGGGTCTGGGTGTCCTGCTTTCTACTTTTGAGCTTTCTGATGCCTTCCTCACACAGGGGTGGAGGAACAGAGCACAAATAAGCAAATATAGTTTGGCTTTTGATACCAGATAAAAAGTATCTTAAAACTCTGTACTAAGTAGGCACCAATGATGGAATTTTATTGCCTTGTGTATTAATATAGATACTACTATGTTTTCTACATTTTGCCAAATGCATGTCTGCTTTAGTCCTGCTTTCAGGGAGATGGTATTTGGACATGTTTTGTTCAGGGGTAACCTCTATCTTGCAGAGGGGTGAGTTCAGAAATGATTGCTTTGCCTTTTTTAGAGGTATCGTAATCTCTAAGCCATGGTGTGTGTTTAATGGCATACAACAGGAGAAGGTGAAAATCAATTTATAAACTTAGCAGTTTATAAATATGCAGACTTGTCAGGAATGTCAGATAAATAGGCAAGTATCCCTTTTAAAGTTGTGCTGTGATGTAGCCAGTACAGAGTTGAGATCCTTAGTGACTCTTACATTGGTCAGTTTACTAAAGATGCAGTGCTGCATGTTTAAGGAATAATTCTGTTCCTGGGATGTTAGCTATTAAACATAATTACACATCCTGCCAATGCAAGCAATGTTCCAACAGTTAAATCTTATCAAACTCTTCTTTTTTTCTTTACAGGAACATTGCTAAGAATCCCAGTTTGATGCGACTGAATCTCTGTGGGTGCGCAGGGTTTTCTGCAGGAGCCTTGGAGCTGATGCTGAGCAGCTGTTCTATGTAAGACAAAAATAGTTTTTGCTATACCTGCTTATTGCCATTCCTGAGAAAAAGGATCCTTTTTATTTGCATCCCAATTGTAGTTGTTTCTAATATTTGTTTATGAGCCTTTTTCTGTTTCTAAATGACTAACAGTTGATTAGCTGAATAGTCAGATAGTTTCTTTCCATCCTATTTTCCTCTTTAGTAGCAAAGGTGTACTTCACTAGTCTTCCATGAGTTTCTTTAATCATCCTTAAAGGAAGTTGTCTTGGTGGGTAAATGCCATTTATGTTCCTTTGATTATCATGTAAATTTCATTTGCTTAATGAAAGCAGTATGTGATCCTCACAAAGTGAAAGTGTGTGTTTTGAAACTGAAAGGTGAAGTTCCAGAGCTCCCTTGCAATTGGAGTACAGCATGTATGGCAGAAAACATTGTGCTTTGCCATGCACGATAGACTAATCCTTCAGTAACCTTCTACTTTATGAAGCACTGTTCAGATTGACATCTCTAGTGATTCATCCATCTTCTGGCAGGAAGTCGCTGAACTGAGCCCTAGTCAGCCTTGCATTTATGTCCTGATCTTTCTGCTGACTTCCTCTGTGTGAGATGCTGGACAATCTACTTAATCTTTGCTTCTGCAAAAGCATGTTTTCAATCAAACTGCGAGTTAGTGTACAGACAAAGCCTTAATCTTTCTCTGTCTCTTATGGCTAGATAATGCTTTCTATTGCTTGGTCTGATTACTTGGATCATGAGCTCCTCAGAGAATGGTAGTCTGTTCAGTGCACAGCGAATAGCAGATGACAAACCTGATCCTAGGAATGCTAGTGACAGTTTAACTGTTTTTTCATTTACATAGAGATTGCCAGCTAAAGCTCTAGTTGTGCTGTTCACTGTGTCTTTGTCCTGTGGTTACATCTATAACACCTGCACACAGAACAAATACTTTGTCCCAGCCCCAGATGGTGATAGGCTATAGGTAATCAAGCATGTAAAGAGAGCGAAGGTCACAGTGTGGCCAATGCTTATATAAAACTATGAATAATTTTATGCTAATTAGGATTAATTGGTCATCTGACCAATGCTAATAATGGATAGCCTTTTTTCTTCTGTCTGTAGTCTGTCAGTAGTAACAGATTCAGGTCACAAACCCAGAAACAAGATGAAAAGACAGTGTCTCCCCGTGGCAGTCCCCAGAGAGAATCATTTGACTTCCTAAATTATTATTGAATCATTCCATTCATGAGGACTTTCTCTGGTTGGATCTTGAAAACCTCCGAAGACAAATTTGACAGCCTTGCTGGGCAACCTGCTCCAGTGCTTAGTTACTGTCATAGTGAAATTTGTAGTCATGAATACAGGAACTCAGTAGTAAGTGTGTTACAAGCTTTTGCCTTAAAAGTCAACTGTGATAGATAATATCAGGACTCAAACTGTATTTCAGTCATTCTTCTAAACAACTCTGTTTGTGTGTAGGTTGGAGGAGCTGAACTTGTCCTGGTGTGACTTCACAGCCACCCATGTCAAAGCAGCAGTCAATTATGTTACTTCAAAAGTAACCAAATTAAATTTAAGTGGATACAGACATAATCTACAAATACCAGGTAAATAACATGGCAAAGTAAAATGGCATTTTATAAATGGCATATAATGGATATTTATAAAATGGCATTTTATAAATATCATGGAAAACCTTTATCCCACTATAGGATAAAGCAGCAGGGTTTATATTTTCTTCTGGTTGGCATCCACTGTGTGTATAGAAAATTTATGCACTAAAGCTGATTTTGTGCTCTGTATAGCTTGATGTTCTTGCTGGCAGAGAATCTGACTCATGTCTCTGGCTCAGCCACAAGGGGTGAGATGATTTGTCTTCTGAATTTAAAAATAGCTCATTTCATCTTCAGTTGAAAGGTATAGCCTTTACTTCTGAAGTAAGTCCTGGAAGCAAGATACACTGGATCCCATGTTCCACTGTGAATTAGCCTTCCAGATACTGTTCTTGGAGCTTTCTTAAGGCTCCTGCTATTGTGGCTGCTGAAGGCATCTTCCAAAAGAGAACAGTCATAGTAACTACTTGAGTTTCAGCCTGATGTGATGTCCTACAGATATCAGTTAATTTGGAAGGCAAATAATCTCACTAATCAATATTAACTATTTACTTGCTAATAGTTCTAGGAGGGAAAGTTGGGTAAAGTTGCAGGGTAATAGAAAATGCAGAGAAACCTAGATTTGGGAAGAGGGCACAACAAAATGGACAAGAGCATAGATAAAAGTGTGAAATCACTTTGATAAAGAGAAAGTAATTTTCTCAATGAGAAAATGTGACAATAGGGCATTGGTTGACAAGCAGGTAGGTGACGCACAGGTTATGATCACTCTTTTTTTTCTGTTTAAATGTCACACAGACCTCATCGTGCATTCCCTTCTGGGGAAATACACCAGCCTTCTTTTTATCCCAGCCCAAAAACCCATAAACAAACATGCTACATAATCTCCAAATCGGGAATTTGAACCTTCTGTTGATCAGACTATTAGAGACAATGTGTGGAGCTCTTCTGTTTGCAAAACACTTTCTATGAGTAGTTTTGCTCTGTTTCAATGCAATTTATAAGGCATAAGATCTGAATAGTTCACTAATCATCATAATTCAGGTATTGTTTTCTTTAGTTTTTGCATGTGATTTCTGAAATATCAAAATCCTCTTGCGTGTTGATTAGCACCCTGCTAATATTAGTGGCCTTTTAGGTGGCACCTCAGCTACAGGTGATTCTGTGCTATTTGCAGACAATGTAAAGATAGTCTCACGAATTTACAGTTTAAATCGGGAAAACCATAACTTTCTGTCATGAGGAAAGAAATGGAGATGCCTAAAGAAACTTGATGCTCGGAAAGGGTGTTTGATGTCAGAAAAATTTTTGGTATTTTTTTCCACTACATGTAAGAATTTCAGGCATTTCACCATTACTATGTTGCAGTAGATTTCTACAGCAATATCACTGAAATTACTCACTTGTGAAGTTGCTGGTGCAATTGACTTTCAGGGATACTTCTTTGGACTAAATGGATCTGTTTTGCTGAGGATTGGAAAAAGTCTCTGTAAGGTATCTTGCGAGGCAGACGATATGCTATAAGTCTTCAGTGTGTACCATCTTAACGAAAAGTTTTTTCAATTGTGGAGTTCCAGTAGAGAAGATATAAATGAATATACATGGAAGTGAGTAGGTTGTATAAAGCTGTTAGTCCTGTTACTGAAAGATGGACTGACTTTGTGTGACCTCTTTTCAGATGTTAAAACACTGGTGGAAAGATGTCCTTTTCTTGTCCATTTAGATCTAAGGTAAGAAGAGCTGTGCAGCTAGTCCTTAAATCCTTATGGTTCAGGGGATTGCCAATTCTATTGTGGTGCAGTAATTATATAGCAATAATGCATGATTGTATAGGATTGCACAACCAAAAAATACTTTCTACAAAAGATTTGCTATCTGGCATGACCTAATCTAGAGCAGGTAACTAACTTGCAGATTTCTTTTTTATGTCAGCATAAATGTTACATACAGGATTTGTTATCTAACAAGTCATCGTAGTTGATAGGCAGAGTTGAAGGGAGCATTCAGATGCATACAGCTTGCAAGCCTAGTATCCTAGAGAGGATTTAGTTCAGCTCTGGTATAAATTTGTTACTTTGTCATAGAACTGTAAAAGAAAAAAAAGTGTATTTTGGTTTTGACCTAGTCAATTAAAATATTTTGAGATCTCAATGTGTAAAGTTATCGCCTTTCCATGGCATGAGTTCTGCTACAGAATATCTGCCTGCAGAGAAGCTTCTGCTTCTCCTGCCCTTCAGTGAAAATCAAAATCCCTCCCCAACAACACACACTAGAAATGGGTTACTTCCATATTGAGCAAAAAAAATACTTCAGTGGTAGAAAAAGTTGATATTCATTACATTTCTCAGCCTGAATTTTGGAAATACCAAATGTACTGCTGCTTTATACTTAAACCTCTATTTCATGTGCTCTCATATACAGTGACAGCATCATGTTGAAACCTGAGTGCTTCCAGTATTTTCATCAACTCCTCTTTCTAGAACATCTGTGTCTTAGCAGGTGTTATCAGATATCACCTGCTGCCTTAGTGTAAGTAATTACTAAATGGCTTTGGTTTGCTATTCATACAGAGGATAAGTAAATTAAAACTTTTGTTATTTTAGGTTTAGAATTGCAAGTACTGTTTTGAAAAACTTAGTGGCATGAGGAATTAGGAATAAGGAGCTGAGATAAAATAGCTTGACTGCTAGAACATGTACCTCTGAGAATCCAGACTGGAACCAAAGGTATCTTGAGATAATCTTTCCATGATGTCAGTCTGTACTCATGGAACTTGCAGCTCAGTGCATGCAGTGTGTCTTCCCTTAATGGCATTATGCTACTGGTACTCATTACTGTGATGTACAGCTGGAGGTTCCAGTCCTGTCAATGACCAGTATTGGTGTCAATATTAAGCTTTCAATTATGCAGCAAGGAAGGTATAGCCCTTTGGAAAAGTCAACAGAGTTGACAGTACTGTTGACTAGCTAATCTGATTATATTCCTTTGCTTTTGTGTGCACCTGTATCAGTTACTGGTTGCCACTGAAACACAGCTCAGTTACTTGCTTGTGGATTTTTTGCCTTTTATTAGCTATCCATCGTAATCCTCTTAGGAAGGATGTCAATCCTAAAGTAATGATGAACAACAAGAAAAAGGTTGTGAGAGGAACAGTGCTATCAAAATGGGAAACTGCAGAATCTTTTCTGTAGCAGTGTGTGCTGTTGTGATGATAGCTTGTGTGTCTCTGCCTTTCAATTTTGTCCAATACTTGCTTATAGATACACAGTTCACATGAAGCAATCAAGAAGCCAGGGCTGGCTACTCACCAGAACGTCATAACAAATTGAGAGACTGATTGTACCTAAGGGCCCTTGTCCTCTGAGCCATGTCCTGAAACTTTATCAGGGCCAATTCTTTCCACTTGTTCTAAACATTTAAGTCCAGAGAAATGAAAGGGGAGGAACCAGTTTGTTTTTGTTTTTGCTCTGTGTGTGAGAGAACAGCAAGAAGCAATTTATTCAGGTGGTTTCCTGAATTATCACTATCGGGAACTAGTTTCAATTAAATATGAGCTTTCAAAAAGTAGGAAGGGGAATTCAGCTTAAGTAGTTACCTTCTTAAAAAAAAAAAAAAAAATCAGTAGAAATGCAGTTATGTAGTTTGGGTACAGACTGGAAAAAAAAGAAGTTTTCAGGTTCATGATTAATTTTCTATTTTTCTCTTTCTAGAGAACTTGGTGAAATTCCAACTTTAAAGACTCTTCAGGTGTTTGGAATAGTGACTGATAGGTCCCTACAGCTCCTCAAGGAAACACTTCCTGATCTGAAGATCAATTGTTCATACTTTACAACTATTGCAAGGCCAACTGTTGGCACTAAAACAAACCATGAGATTTGGGGCATCAAATGCAGACTAATGCTGAAAAATCCTAGTGGCTTATGATCATGTACAGTGCACTGGAAGCAACGGACACACTGTGTGTAGTGAAGCTCCTTAAGAAGCAGAGTGCTGGAGCACCTTTAATCATAGTACTGTTATTGTAAAAAGCATTCTAACTTGGTCTTATGCCTTAATGTAGTTTCATAAATATTTACAGGATTTTTTTTTTACTTCAAGTCTTTAGAAACCTGATGATCCATAAGCAATTGTAGAATTTTTCTTCAGGGTCTCTTTTTTCTTTTTTTTTTTTCAGGGGAGCTTTTTTAATAAAAAAAAAATGAAACAATCATTGTAATTAAACTATGTCAGCCTGTAGCAACTGTTGCAGGTTCTGATGCAGATTTTGTTGCTCTAAGGTGTTCTGAAGGTGCTGTTGATTAACTCTTGCAGCTCGTCAACTCCTGAAACAGCTTGTACAGGTGCTAGATATCTTAATAAGGCTTATTAAGGAATTGTCTTTGAGTTTGCAGAACTCAAAATGAATAATGGTATTCAACCTTTTCAAATCCTTAATTTAACAAGATGTACAGTAAGATGATAAACTACCCCACTGTTTGTGAGAGGGGCAGAGGACTGAGTCTGAATTCGCCAAAACTGAAAATAGTAAACCAGGGAAGGGATGTCTACACAAAAGCAGCTAAGAGACGGCTCAATACTGTACAAGTTAAGAAGCACTATAAAGGAGCTACAGTGAAGTTTTTCTTTAGCAGGCCACAAAGCAACATCAGGTTTTAGTATTCTTTATTGTTCACAAAATATAGTCTGAAAAGCCTATTCAGAATAAGCCCCTGTAAAAGTAGATGCTGGTTATCAATTGTTTCACACAGAAAATAGGTTTTTTTGAAACATTACAGTACCTTAATGTACCTTGTATAAGCTTGATGTCAGATAAAACTTCTTAAAACTGTTCTCATAATTCCTTTAAAGAATAAGATCTTCCAGCTGCAACTGACAAAATGGTAGAGATCTTGCAGGGGGAGGGCTCAAATTGTTCTAGATCGGGGACCAGAAACAACCTGGGACAGCAGCATAAGAATGCTGAAAGGAAGAGATGCTTTGGTGCTGTTAAGATGTGAATTCCTCTTTGGTAATAGCTTATGTTTGTACTATCATTTCACTTCTTGTATCTGTAACACTAACCACTACTATCTAGTGTTGGGTTTTTTAAAGTCATATGAAAAGCTGAGTATCTGTCCAAAAAAAAAAACCCCAAACCAAAATAAGGATAGGGACAAGTAACGACTTTAAAAAACTTTGATCTGGGTCTATCATCAGGGTCCTCATGCATAAACCTGGAATGTTTCAGCATTTCAGTGTTAGTTGAGAAGTCCTAGGGTAAAACTTGTGTACTGTGTAGGCCACGGATATGCTGCTGCCGTTCTGATGAAAGCAATAAGCAAGCAGGGAGTGAATTTATTCATGGATGTCTAAGCTTAGCCTTCAGCAGTACTGTAGGGCTGTTGCATAGGTATAGTCTTTTCCATCTCAATCCAAAGCAAAGATTTCAGGAATACCTGGTAGTACAGAACAGATTAATTACTGAGGGAAGATTGTGTGAGTACTAAAATTTGATATTTATCTTGACTTTCTACAGTATAGCAAATACAGAATTATCTTGTTAATCTATTCTAAGTTGTTTTGATTTTTATTAAATTTACCAGAGTGTAAGTAACACTTGAGTCACTAATGGGCTTGTGCCCCTTACAAATGAATTAATGGGCAACATACCGTGTGAAAGCTGAATGTTGGATGGAAGGCTGGAAGACACTTGATGCTGTACTGCTTCACAGCTTGCAGCCTGAGGTTTTTGCCTTAAATTACTTTAAGAAAAAAAGTAAATATTTGCAGCACAGCACTATTGTAAATTCTTCTCCCTATGCACAATGTAACCCCATACAATTTCTCTTGCATTTAATAAAGATCTAAGGAATTTCTATATTGTACAAAATGACTGATGGATGGGAGAATGCTTTCGCAGACTTGCTAACAACTTTGTGTCATGGGTTAAAATAAAAGGAGGAATTTGCTCCAGCAATGTCTAAACAATGGTGGTTTAAATTACAGGGTGTTATCATCATGCATTTAGTAGATTTTGCTTAAAAACCTTGTACAGAATTGGGATAGTAGTATGGCTGTAGCTAGAAGTAGTAGTCCTGAACTTGTTTCTTTAGGTACCAGCTTCAGTGTTGGAAGAGGACAAATGTTTCTATTGCAGGTCTACTGGTTATGATGGCAGCTGTAGCAGACACATAACGGGAGTCCTCAGGGTTGGGTGCACCACTGACCTTTTCTGAACTGAAAAAAGTTATTTGGTAGCTCCAAGCAATCCATACCAAAAACTGCTACATATATAAGTCTCTGCATTTTACCCAAAGCATGAAGGCTTAGAAGCCATTATTCAAAACAAACTGTGCAGTAAGAAGAAGCTGAGCACAGGAAACACTTTTCAAAGTTGAAAGAAGGCACAAGACAGCTTCAAGTATCTATTAATTTTTATTACATAATGTATAAACACCACTTCTTTTTTAAAAAGCAAAGAATGACAGGTCTAGTTTAGCAGAACACAGTGTGGACTGGCACTAAATGAAAAGATCACAGGTTTGATTCAGCAGGTAGAAGAGGTGCAGAGTTTGCTGCCAGTCCAGGCAGATTAAATCCGTGTTAAACCAATACTCAGTCCTGTCACAAAATACTGTCTACCAGGTAAGTTGTCTGTATGGTAATCCCCTGTAATAAAGAATCCTTAAAAAAGATTCTACAATTTTTTAATAATAAAAAAAAAGGTAGCTGCTTACTGTTATCTATTATAGATCTCTGAATCATCCTAGTTATGTAAATCAAGCATTCACCAGTAAATGCTTCAACAGAAGTGCAATTAAATACAGACAAAACCAGTAGAGGCCACTCATGAGTAGGTCAGGTTTCCATTTTGCCAAGTAAATTAGGAATTTTGACTATGAAATCTCCAACTAAGCCAGACCATACTGTGGATCTTTATGGCCTAGAAAACATTGCCTTTTAGTCTCAGCATTCATAATAAGGAATGACAGGCATCTTTAAGAGGTAATCACCCTGATCAGACTAATCAGTATTCGTTGAAATATTACAGCACACAAATGTCTCAAAATAAGTAGGGTACAGGGTTTCTTCTAGTAATTTGTCTATGCAGGTATTCAAGGACACTTTCAATACCTAAATCTCTGATTTAATGCAGTGGTACAGTCCTAGGAAGTCATAAATCAGTATTAATGGCATTGGTGGGTTGTGTTTTTTTTGTTGGGTGTTTTTTTTAATCTTAACAACATATTGGCTAGTATACTAGGCAGAGGCACATAAACTGTCCTTAACTGGTTACAGATGGATTAAGAATAACTAAAACACCCTAGTCTCTGTGCAGCCAGCTTTCTAAAGGAAGATTAGTCTTTTGTATCTTTCTTTAGAGCAGTTTTGCAGATTGTTTTAGACATGAAGAGCTCTACTGATAGTTCCTGAACTTGCCAAGTTTTGAAAGAGTATTTAGCTACTTTGATTTTCCCCTTCTCGTCTCCAATCCTGATAACTCAAGAAGACAGTGTAAATAATTCAATCTGCAGCATACTTAAAAGGTGACATGTACACAGTGATAGCTTATTCAAAAGCCTTTGTTAGTGTCACATTTTCCTAGAATTGAATGGTCTGGGCAAATCAATTTCCTCTAAATTCTGGGTTAGAGTGAATACAAACATTAAGTAGAGAAGGAAAAAAAAATCCCTTATCCACTTCCTCTACCTATAAAGATCAGTTTGCATTTTGTGATTGGCAATAAATACACTGATTGGCCACAGTGGAGAACATTTCCATTAGACCTGACAGCATCTGTTACAGAAGTCTCTTAATTCAAAAGTAGTTTGAAGAAAACTCACTTTTCGAAATAGATCTGTAGTAGACAGGACAAAATGCATTTGTTTCAAGTCACACAGCAGAAGAGTTCCTGCTGTAGGAATCTTTATTTTGTCAAATTCTGCCCTCTCATCTATGCAATGCACAGACTTTCAAAGGCAGTCATAGTTCACAGTTTCTCTAAAACATTATCTAAAAAGTCAATTCCTCTTCTATAATCAGACCTTCTTTCCTATTATCAACTTCCTTACACGATCAGAGGCATGTAAAATTAAAATTAATTTGTTGCCAATTAAGTATCATTAGAATTCAGCATAGAATTGGAAATTTACACTTTCTGGGGAAGTTAAAAACACACACCTGGAAAACTGGGAGACATATAGGTATTAACTTGTACTCCAACTACTAGCACACAGCACATCTCATTCTTCTTCAATTATAAAGAACCCCAGAACCTAAAATTTCAAACCATTCAACTTGATAAGGCCAAATATCTTTCTTAATGATACCCACCTACATACGCTATTGTGACAGAACACCTGCTAGCCAGCTAATCCATTCAGTGAAGGAGTATATCTTAGTTCAATGTTTCCTATAGTTTGTATATTCCTCTTAAAAGGCTCAAGAAAACCCTTGGGTTTCAAGTACCTCTCTAGCCAAAGAGAAAAAGTAAGAGCTACCTCATTCAAGATGTGATTAAACCAGACTTTTACTTCTGATGTAAATCTACAAAGTAGAAAAAATACTGGAAGAGCAAAAAAAAAAACCTGTGACAATTTGTATGAAACTACAAAGTTGTAAAATTTTTGAAAAACATAAAAAAGGTTTGTATTTCCATTTCTATTATGCCAACATCAGGATTTACCAAAATCTATATATCCTTGCATGAAATTGCTAGATTGACAGTTATACTTTCTACAAAAGTATATATATGAAGGTATTTAGTGTCATCATTCCCAAACTCTTACTAAAAAAACTGTACATCTGAATATTTAATGCTACTGACTTAATACTTGAACCCATCTACCTGTGTTTAAAAAGACATTCTTTCATGTTTGCCTTACAGGTTAAAATGTCAATTTTCACTGAAGTTAGAGGTAAGACTTCAGATATATTTCTTTTATACCAGATGCAAAAAGAACTTAAATACCAGGCTAAGGTTTCCCCAACCCAAAGGAATGAAAAGCATCTCAAGCTTCCTCCAAATGCTCTTGCATCCAGAAAGGCCAACTTCCAATATAATGCAGCATTGTGATGTGCTGTCTATCCCCAGGAGTTCCCTCTCTGGATCCAGAATTGTTTCAGCAGAAGACACTAAGGTGCTTCATTCTTCCAGCAGAACAGTGCACAGTGCATCCTCTGTATCGATCATTATTGAAGCTATTGCCCCATCATTGAACTCAAAAGATGTTCCTCCATCTACAACCATACATGCATCCCAACAACGGGAACGGACACAGACTCTGTGAAAAAAAAACCAAAAAAATAAGTTTTCACAAAATAGCTTAAAAATTAAGTAGTTCACACAAGCACTTATCTGAACAGTAAGACTGGTTCTTGTACATTCCTTTGCATGGGTCAATAAATGCTTTATCACATGGGAGCACACTTAGAGAAGAATGTAGCATGGTACTAAGCACTAGAACCCCCCAACTGACCAGTACTTTGTATAGACATAGCAAAGAGTCCAGAGAGGAATGAAGGACTTGTTCAAATGGACACTATTGCTCCAGAAGTCTGAGAACAACCTATAACATAACCCTTGATATCGAAAGCTGCAGTTTAGGTGTATTTTTTAAAGAAAGCTACTGATGATCCCATTTAATAGTGATTTACTTAATCTTTCACAGAAAAGTTTTCAATTAATTTATGACTCTAACGTATGGTGTTATGTGGAATATGCAGTTTCAACTAGCAATCTTTGAAATTCAAATAGTTTTGATATGAATACAGTCTATTTTGTTACATGAATCATTCACAGAGCGAATGGAAAGTAATTTCAAACACAAGGTCAGAATGCTGGCCAGGCAACACCATAAATAGGTATTACAGCATACTACTGCCAATATTAGAGTTCAACTTCTACATCTTTAGCTAATAAATTTAAATTTAAGCTTGTAAGATTTAAGGCAGCTCTTTTAGAGCTGGACAAGACAGAACACAGCTACTGATCATCTTCCATTTCACTTACAGAGGAAAATTGACTCAACTATTGGAATTTATCCCTTCACATATGTACACAGCCAGAACACCATTAAATACAGAGTTCTCCAAACCTTTTTCATATTGCTAGATGGGAACCAATAGCTATACCAGAGCAGCTGCAAGACTGCAGTCTTACACGCATGTCCTTGATTGTTTATGATTTAGGCCTTGGTCTAGACAATGTCCCGACATCCAAAATTTAATCAACAATTATCCGGTCACTTAAATTTTTAGGAAGACACATCTTTCACAATTATGAAAAGCTTGGACGCACAGTCACAGTGTAAAAGCTTAATTGGCTTGTGCATCACTAAAAACACAGACAACTCTGGATACTGCAGAAGAACATGGAGACATTTCCCACTCCTCCATTTCACTCTGGGCAGCTACTATGTCAAAAAAAGATAAAGAACAGCAACGGGGAGATGTCCAGTATCAAGAACCAAAGATAACTGTGACAGGCAGCAAAAAAAAAGGAAAAATGGGCAGATATCTCAGAGGTATGCAGCCATTTGTAGCTCCAGTATAATTTTTATAGTATATCCCATGCCGAGGACTCCAAATAAGACAAGACCAAGTCCTGTAGAACCCACGGAGGTAAAAGCAGTGTTTTGCTCCTATTTTAACCTCTCCTCTTACCATCTCTTACGATTTACTCACCCTTGAGAACTCCCACATCCAAATGACTAAGAAGCAGTATATGTTTAAAAGACATGACACATGCACAGTGCGCATATAGTATCGTAATATTTATTCCAGTAGCCAGAGATGTTCTTTATTACTAGGTCATAAAATGTTGCTGTAACACTGATGTGGCTCAAAAGGAGCAGAACTTGGATCTCTTTCAAGTCAGAGCTCCTTTACATTTTTGCTATAAAAGGTTGAATTAACATTTAATTAACATGCGATATTGTACTGTTCTCAACATAGTTATTCTGAACATATAACCAACAGTTGCATGTGTATATATTTAATTGTGGCAAGCTCCAGAAAAATCACAGAATCTTTTACGTTGGAAAGGTCCTTTAAGATCATTGAGTCCAACCATTAACCTAACACTGCCAAGTCCAGCATTAAACCATGTCCCTCAGCACCGCGTCTACACGTCTTTTAAATGCCTCCAGGGCTCGTGGCTCCACCACTTCCCTGGACAGCCTGTTCCAATGCTTGACAACCCTTTTGGTGAAGAAATTTTTCCTAGTATCTAACCTAAAACTCCCCTGGCACAAGTACCCAAAGTTAAAATGACTGAATTACCAAATAATTTAGTTTGGAAGGGCATCTAGATCAGCCTTCCACTCAAAGCAGGCCTTACTTCAAAGACAGATGCAGTTGCTTAGGGCCTTGCCCAGTCAAGTTCTGAGTATCTCCAAGGACAATGATAGCACAATCTCTGGGCAACTTGTTCTACTGCCTGATCATTCTCACCATGAAAATTGTCTCCTTTTTTTATCAGGATCTTAGATCCTATAAAGTCATGGCTGTTGCCTCATATTCTGCTCTGAAAAGAGTTTAACTCAGTGCCCTCTGTAACCATCCATTGGTTGTTGACTGGCAACTGGATCCACCCTGCTTAGTCTTGTGTCCTCCAGGCTAAACAAAGGCACCATTTGAATCCTTCCTTTATACACCACATGTTTTGGCCCCGTAATCATCTCAGTGGCCCTTTCCTGATTTCACTGCAGTTTGTCAATGCCTGCGTCTCATATTGAAGGAAACTGCACACACCCAAAACTGGGCACAGTGAGATTCTTTTCTTCTGTAAGATTGTGCATTGATCAAACATTAAAAAGGCATAACACAACTTGGAAACATTTTCTTCCTGCTGTTACGAGAACAATACTCAAGCCCCTCAAAACACAAACTGGATGTTGAAATACTTCAAGGGAAACTCCTGGATCACTCATACTTTGACAAATACACAGAATGAGGTAACTCTTCAGTGACTGCTACAGCCAACACTTACTTTGAAGAGAAGCCACGCTGCCGGCTGCTTGAGAAAACTCTGTTTACAATAGGTTCTCGAATACTGAAAAACATCTTTGGTTCTTCTGGACTGTAGAGCAGGGACTCATTGTAATCATTTGTTACTGTAAATAGAAAAATTAGTGATTAGTTTTTTTCCAGAGGAAAATAGCCATCTGTTTAATAGCCTTCACCTGCAAAAAAAATTAATTTTACAGAGTATTCCTTTCAGTTCTATTGCATGACGAACACTCAACAGCTCTCTTCAGGTGATTAAATATTAAGTGTCTCAAATCTTAGGAGAACTGAAATTCTCCTGACGATCTATACATACAAAAGTCTAAAGAAGTGCCTTCATATCAAATCGGACATTTTTCACCAAATGTGCCTACATCATGTTTGTAAGAAAGACTAACATTCCGTGAGTGCTAAAATACTTACAGCAGCACTGAACATTAAGAGTACAAACAAAATGAACTTGTCAAAGCTAAGATACCTTAAAGAAATCTTGCCTTTGTCACTAACCTTTTTGTACTAGTTCCGTGTTCAAAGGCATATTCAAACTTCCATGCTTTTTAGCTGTTGAGCCAAGAGAAAGAGCCCCAATTAGAAAGGTGTATCTTTATATAAACTTAGCCAGTTAATGACACCTTGTTCACTCACCAATCTTAAGGATCTCTTCAACAGCTTGATGTGCTACCTTGTTAATATTATAGGACCTAGGCAGAGAAGCAGAAGTCTTGTTTGCTAAGCGATACAACTTGAGAGAAAAACAAAACAAAAAATCTTGCATAGAGATGAAAAACTATATTCAGCAACAGGAAAAAAAAAAGAAATAAGGAATGCTATTAAGTGTGAGCTGACATTAGTTTCCTAAGAAAATGTCTGAAATTAACTCTTGGTTTGACATCTACCTGTGGCTTTGTAAACTTTAGTTATCCATTAAGTGAAGCCTTCAGGAAAGAAGAGCACGATACACAGATTGTAGTCTCCTTATCAATAACCCTCCTGCCTCTAAACCCCAATGATTGCTGATTTAAGTCTGCATTAAAAAACTGAAGCATGACAGTTCTACAGATTGTGCGTGTTCTTATCCCTTCTATTTACCTCTTACTAATTAATTTCTTCTGTTCTCTCCCAACACTTTCTTTACAAGCATTATGTCTCTTTGTCCATACAAACTTTGTCAAGGTTTGTGCTTGAATCTCACAAGAATCAAGGTATACAGAAAAGGAACACTCAGATCAGGCACTTTTGCATTTGCCACATTTAGATGCATGACAAGCCAGCATAAAGCATCAGTCTGAACCAAACCTAACTCCAATAAAAGTCTCCAGCCTGTGCCCAGGATCAAAAGGGATTAGGTACTAATCATGGCCTCTGTGCAGCAGTACTGTGAGCATCTCAGTTGCCCAGGTCTCAATACAGCATGAAATCCTCAGTCCAGCCTTCTGTCACGGCAGTAAAACACCTCAGACTGCAACAGACATCCACTATACATCTAACAGGCTACAGAGCTGCTGAGGGTGGTTGTCCAAGGCTTCCTCTCTTATACTTACTGCTACCTGCAAGCCTGAGCAGATGGTAACAAAAAACTGACATGCACAGTTTGAAATCGTTCTCTCTCTCAACTAGATATCATTTTATGCAAGTTTTAGCAGCTGAAGGAAGCACTTGGTCATTTAAATGCCTCTCAGTCCAAGGAGGTCTGAAATCCCAGGAGAGCCCCTAAACCACAGGCTAAGGAAGATCACTCCACTGAGGCTTGGCCTCAGTTTAGAGAAGTCCAGCAGTACACACTGATTAAAGCAATGGAGACAGGCAATCCTGGAGTCTGGTCCCTGGTTCTGGGATTGCTCAGTACAGAGCAAATGTATAAGCAAATGAAATTCGTAAGAACATCTTTGAATTAAGACTGTACATTCCCAAGGTACTGAACGCTAGGAAAGCTCCCCTAGCAGTCTGCCAATTTCATCCTTGGCAGCCTCCAGGACCAAGTTATGCTGTCTGAATACAAAATTCTGAATTACAATGAAGAGTAAAACCCAGTAACCATGGTAGCAGCA
The DNA here is from genome assembly GCF_000708025.1 of Charadrius vociferus. Lineage (NCBI taxonomy): Eukaryota > Metazoa > Chordata > Aves > Charadriiformes > Charadriidae > Charadrius > Charadrius vociferus. The sequence goes on along the minus strand of NW_009646931.1, from coordinate 2,826,983 downwards.
TGAATATTCATTTTTGAATTTCATTAGAAGCTTCACTTTTAGTTCATCTTAGCCTGCCACATAAACCCAAGGCCTGCTGTACAACTTTAAACTATAAGCACAGCCACATTTCCAAATGAAAGAGGCTCTCACTGTACACCTCTCTCACATCTCAAAACTAAATTGATTAGACTTACATGCAGTACTGCAGCTTGTTTAAACTGAAGCTAAGAGAATTTACCCCTTTGACTAAGCTAGCACAGCTCTGCCTAGATATGCCCATCTTTGTTTAAGAGGAATATTTTGGCAAAGAGACTGTGCCCTTTCAATTAAGTTTGAAAGAGGCAGGAGGCTTGGAAGGAGAATGGACAGTAGATGTGCCAGAGAAACTTAACACTGTTTCCAAGTACATGTTTTCCCATTCTTATTAGAGCTTAGATTTTTCTAAGTTTTCTGAGGTACTTCATCTAAGCATTTCGATTTTAGCCAACAAGTAGTTCAGAGATCCCACAATATGCTCTGCAAGTCAGAGCAGAATCTCTTTCCATCACCGCCAACCATTCATCTCCACATGTGGCATGCAACCACATTCACCAAAATTACACCTAAGGTAAACTTTTGTCTCAATGCCTCAGCTCCTCACCCTTTCAACTCTTCTCTCCATACCCACAAGTGAGGGGTGCTCTGCTCTTCTCATACACGTGAGACAGCTTTGAACCAAACTGACAGTGAGAATACTTGGACATAACTGTCATGCATTGACTTACCCATAGCCCAAGAGAGTCTCAGTATGAACGACATGTTCAAATAAAATAGGCACATTTAGCTTATCTGAAGAGGTATTTTATATCAAAGCAGCAACACGTACTTACCAGGCTTTTGATCCTGTTCCAGTACACACATTAAGCCCTGAACTCTTCTGTTTTTCCCAAGGACCATCATCAACTGATATCTCATAATAGGAGGCCCTATGAAGCGAGAATTTAAAACTGGGTTTGCAGGACTTAAAGTTCTCCCTGAATAAGACAGAACACACAGCCTTATCAGGCACGTAAAAATTTAGAAGGGCTAGTTTCAAATCTGGATGACAATTTCACAAGCTTTGCACAGTGCTTCTAATTTGGCACCGCTTTTGATTCACTGTTTTATAGCAGTTTTGATAATGGACAAAAGTAATTTGCAGCATGAACTTTTAGGCAGTTTTTCTGCAGCCACTTTTCATATTAAATTATACACAAAGAACAATTCTGTAGTTCATCTGGGATAGCTTCATATACAAGTAGTGTTTGCTGGACTCACAATTGAAAACTACAAATACATTACCTTCCTTGCATAACTGTTGAAATACCAAAAAAATGTGTTTATTCTGTGATTTAGTCTCATAAAATTACATGAGGGAACACTAAGAGGTAAACAGTCCAACATCAGTAAGTAACAGCGTGGCTTCAACTGAATTTTTGATCACTTCAGTAATTAAAAATCCACTGTGGTTCTTCACTAACAGTTTTAGTTCTACAACAGTCAGCAAGCTTATGTTTCTGTCCAGGGCAAACTCTTCTCATAACTCAAATGTAGTAACTCTCGGGGCACAATCATCATTCTGCATGATGATTCTGATTATTCATATATCAGGGGATTCCTAATGTTAGGTGTTCCAACTGTGACCAGACAGTCTCTCTGTGTAAGCTTCAGAACATCCAGGGGTATATTTATGAACTAAAGTTACTGATGATCATAGGCCTAATTCAAACATACAGTCTTCAGAATAACAGAAAAACACCGCATTCACTGTGTTCAGCATGACTGAGTTTCACCTTTCTTAGTAAAAGGAGCTTACTGAGCTGTTTTAGGTGATGAATGTTTCAGCATGAATCAACGAGGAGTACACCTCTTGAATATTTGGTGTCAAACAGTTTAGACTCTTAGTAACTAAGGGCATTTTGTATATTCACTCCTTGAGAAGATGGGAAGATGAAAGAACTAGAAGCAAGTTAAGAACACAGGTGCACAGCTTGATTCAGTTTAAGATAATTTTTGCAAACTGAAAGTTGGGTTTTTTTCTCTTCAATTTCCTTGTTTTCTTAACTGAAATACACCATATGACCTTGGAAGAAGTACCTAGAGTCATTTTGTTTTAATATACTGTGGGAGAATTTTTAAGAGATCAATGGTCACCCTGTGAGCACCCCAAGCACTGAGAACTTGTTGATGACAGTGTAAGCTTCAAGGAATGTCGAAGGTCAAATTGTGTTTTGTGAACGTCTGAGTTATGTTGAGGGAGGAAAGAACTGTTGCTGAACGTACCGATAAGCAGGATTTTAATTAAAACATAGAAGTAGATAACTAGGTGAGTGAACAGCTGGGGCTAGCCAGTCATATAGTAGAGATGCTTGTTTGAACTATGCATGTAACCAATTATTGCTTGAGTGTTGCGTGGCGCGGGAGAAAATTGTCTATATTAGCTGAGCTATCTGTGCAATAAAGTGGCATTTACCCTGATCATATTGGTCATGGTGTATCTGTCCGTGCTTCCGCGTCAGCAATATACAGCAGACTCATGCATCTGAAGCTCACAGAAGATTCATCTGTGTGACATCATTATTTAAGTCTTAAAGTGTAAGGTCCTGTTTACACAGTATTTATTACTAGAGATTTGTTCCTACACGCATTGTGTCCCTCAACACTTCTCAAATATGCTGGAACCAAGGAGTACAATGTATTTGTGACACTCAGAACTAGAGGGCTATTATAAAGTGTTGGAAAGCAGCTTTGTGTTCCTGTATCACTGTATGTTAAAGAAAGTTTTTAGATCTTGATAAAATTAGGTTTGATTTAGTAGAGAGCAAAATTTGTATCTCTTTGAGAGTAATTCCTTATGCCAGTCTGAGGCTGCAGTCTAGATGGAAGACAAAACACACATGGAACATATATACTGTTTCCAGCAGCAATCAGAGTGTCCCAGGCACTGTACAAACACAAGATGGTACACTCTAAAGTGTTTGTGTTTTGTTGTTTTGTTTTGGTTTTTTTTTTTTAAGATACAGAATAAGAGGAAAAGGGATATGAAATACAAGTAAAAGTTTGGCCAAATCCTGACCAAAGATCATGTTTTAATTCCTTTCCTACAGCCCCAATCACATTCCCCACATCCTTCTTGTTATCATTTGGCTGGCAGAAATGCACTGATCTCCAGGACAGAAAGGACAGTCAAAGGTATCCTGGAAAATGCAGCACTAGGATTTGATACAAACCTGTTTCTCAAAACAAGGAAATAAGTGTTTTCCTACAATAACAAAGCTTCTGCCAAAGGCAGGCTGATACCTTTGCCTCTAATGACAGAGAGGCAGGGAAAGGAGTACTTGCTCATGCTAAATGCTATTTCTGCTTGGTCATGCTAAAACCTTATGAAAAGATATTTAAGAAGAGATGCAGGAGAGGAGGCAGTTTAAGGACAGACATTTAAATCTTCAATCTACTGTAAAGCTGGCAACTGAAGGCATTTGGTTATGTAAGAACTAACTGGGAAAGGAGTAAAACAATGAAGAGGAAAGAAAACAGCCAGGAATAACGAAAGGTGAAAGAATGGTCAGACAGGCAGGTGGAAAACCAGAAATTAACATCACTGCACTTACATTTCTGAAAATACACTTTGTAATCAGCAACAATACAATTAGCGTTATATATTCATGGAGTAGAACTGAAATCTGACAACAAAGACATATCATCAATTGTGCCTTGCTGCAACAACAAACAATTAAACATACCTGGATGAAAGAGATTCCCCAATGAAGACCTCATTGAGTGCTCTCACTGGTAAAAGATGTGGACCAGAAATGTCAGATCCTGCAGATATTGAATGTAACAGTTTTGAATCACGGCCCAAGAACCCAAAGTTTCAAAAACAATTCACAGCTCATTGGAGGACACACTCTGCTGCCTCAGTTTGTATCCTAGACCTAGTGCCCCATTTTGTTCAAGGACTTAATTTTTTACTGATTTAGTCTGTAGCCAGTCATTGTCCTTTACTGGAGAGTACAAATATCTGAGCCAAGGTCAATAAGGCAATGACACTTATGTTCAGACATTGCTTTCCCTGAAAACTCATGGGCAACCAAACAGACTGAAGTCTTCTATTCAGTCAGTCACTCTTCCAGCACAGTTAAATTCACTGACAGTGACTCAACAGACATTTTGAATCAAGTTCAAAGAATTAGACTTTATACCACAGGGTAATTAAGGGGGATTAACAAATTGTTCATGTTAACTAAGGACTTCTCAGTGAAGAAATGCAGTGCTAGATGCAGTTTAAGGATAGAATCATGTACTTTCAATCCATCATAAAGAAAACAGCTGAAGGTGTCTGATGACTAAAGAATTACCCAGGGAGAGATTCTCACTTCTAATTTCTCATTTGCTTGTTGGCAGTCTGTGACCAGCTTTTTCAATCATGAATTAACCTACCACAAGAGCATGCGTGCATACACACATGCACATTTAGCATGGAGCAGCTAAATGATGGAAAAAAGTTCATGTGGTAACCCCAAGTGTCTACAGTAACCCTAAGAGACCGCATTTTAAAAAAGCTCAGGTATTTTATCAGCAGATAATACTATTTAAAAACATCTCTAAATTTACTGTTAATACTGAAAAGTGGTTCTAAGTGTACAGTCCAGATAAATACATAGAAACAAAAAATACTCCCTTCTAAAAACCTTAATCCAGCTCTTCAGCTAATGAGACCTGTCTCTTCCTGCCTCTTCAATACAGCAACCAGACTTCAAATACTTGAAGTGTTACAAATCTTTAACTGCTTCTCCAAGTTATAGCAAAGTGATTATATTTTTGTCAGATTTTAACCTACTTTGATCCTGGAATCTTTCATTTATGTGAGCCCTGCTGTGTTGCTCTTGGCTTAGCTGCTGTTCATGTAGATCTACAGGGGTTGGGTTAATACCGGTTCCTTCAAGATACAGTCGGATTCTTTGCCGCCACTGCCACCTTAGAGAGGAGAAAGAAATTGGTATCAATAGCTGAAATATTCATTACACAATTAGATAGGATCAGAGAGTCTTCACTCTCAACGCAGAGCATCTTAATATTAAAAGTTCAATATATTCAAAGTCACATTTCAAGTTTTATAGCTTCCACTATCATTTCTAAATTTAGAAAGTTAATCATACTAAAATGTAAATACTTTACACTTGCCAATTTGCTACCTAATGTTTTTCATATGTGTAAAATAAGAGGACACCAGCCAAAGTAGTCTACAAGCATCCATAATGTGATCTATAAATAGTAACAACTCATTTTTCAGGCATGTGATCCTAACTTCTGAATTCATGACTGATGCAATGATTTGGAGAACAAGCAGCTCTCAGGAATTTATACAGCAATACACGCTGTATTTTTACCACCGTTTGTTTGCACTTGTAGATGTCCAGAAAAGCAGCTCTGTCCACCCTTTTATACATAATGGCCACAAGTATCCTCTCATTTTATGAATCTCTCCTAGTCTAGGAACTTTAGGATGCTTAAGTGGAATTCAAATGAAGAAAGAGAAGGATATAAAAGGCATTCATCCTTAAGCTGTTAGAACATTCAGATTTTTTATTTTTTCCAAGAGGAGGTATCAATTCCTTTTTCCTTTTACAATTCAGAGATTACATAAAACAAAACAGCAATAGTAGTTTTGATTAAGAAAGCAAACCACAAGGGAATGTTATGAGTACATCTTTTCCCAGTTCATATGGTTGATATCTGGGTGGCAGTAACCAACTTACATTTCCTAAAATTACAGCAAGGAAGACTTACTGTTTATGACTACATTACTAATTCTTCCCCGTTGTCATCCTTGTAGACCCCCATTCAACACATCCTTAGTCTAATTCCCTATCTGACCTTAAATTCCAAGTATGTTTTTAGTTAGTCAGGCAGACAGCATGCAATGAATATCACTATGCTTGGCTCCTTACAATGCTCATGCTACAACACGTCAAAACCCCTAAAAAATTAGAAAATGGGACTGCACCTCTATTGTACCCCTATTCTGAGATCCTGCTACACCACTGACCATCAAGAAAAGAATCATGTGTAGACTGATGTAGGTTGTCCTTCATAAATCAATAATGTTGGTTGTTTCATGGGACTACAAGGTAAAGGGCTTACACAGATTGTTGCACTAAAATAGCTGACACTTCAAGGATAAGCAGAAAAGACAATCCCCCTTTTCCAGTCTCTGGCACTGCACTGTCCATATGCAAATCCGAGAGAACCAGAAGCTCTTACAAATGGGCTGATCCAGTTACGCACCTATTTTAAAGTGTGGCCTTAGGGCCAAATAAATCTAAGAACTGCCAAGTGAAACACCTGCTTAGGTCCTTGCTTAGGAATATCAGTTCCTATTATTCTGGAAAAATAACAAGGGAGATCCCTTCTCACTCTGGTGAGGCTTCAGCTCCATAAAGAGCAACAGCAGGAGTGTCAGCAACAAAAATATGATGTGGCATCCAACAAAATACTAGAAGCACGTAGATTATCAAGCTTTACCTAAGCAGCTTAGCATGATGGAGAGTTGAAAGCTACTGTTTTCTAAGTCTCAGAATATGTGAGTTGAAAGTACCTTTTAATTTAGCAATACCTATTGAAACCCCTCCAGTTATTTCTAATCAATCCTAATGACCATATTCACCTAATTTCAGAATTTTTCTATGGCACAAATACACTTACACTTCAAGCTATAAATTAAATATGCTAGGAGTACAAACAAAACCCAATCACAATGTATTTGCACATGAATGACTCATTTCTGTCTGATGGTTTACCATCACAAAAGCATTCTGGAATGTTAACACACCGAAGAACAATGTCTCTTTTTAAATAGTTATTAAAGAACTCCTCCCTAGTCTGTCCTTTAAAATTCAGCTTGCTTCCATCTAATTTCAAGTGAGATTCCTCTATTTTAAGACAATCTAGTATTGAAAACGTCAAGCTATCTTCAGCATAAAGAAAAGCTTTGTCTTACACTAATCTGTTAACAAAATTTTAGCCACTTTACCTTAATCACCAAACGCCTAGATGCAACAAAGTGACGATTTCCTAACTGTATAGGCTTCATTAGTTTCTATTAGTATGGTTCATCACTGTACTATATATGCTTTCGAGTGTTAAAACATGTAAACCATTATACCCTTTACAAGAATGCAGTTCCTCATTTATGAATTTGCTAAGTCAGAAAAGAAAATAAACTACAAAAAGTCATAACAAAAGTCTTCTTGCTGGAACCTGCAGTCAACTTTATCCTTTGTGTTCCAATCTCACTCCTGACCCCAAACCCATATTTCAACATGGTAAACTTCTACACAGAATTCATGATTTGAGGCATTAAGATTTTACTAAGCATCATCTGCTCCTTAGGAACTGCACATCAGTAAGTATTTTCCAACCATAATATGTTTTGGAAAACCAAAGATCAGTGAATCCTACCTGAACTCACCACGATAAAGCTTCTGTAGTGCCTCAGGAAACGAGTGTGTATATCTCACAGGCAAGCATAAGTGACCCTCCGATCTGGCAGCAAAAAAGGACAATGAAAATGACAGTATAACTATTAAGATTTGGTACTTTTAAAAAACAAAACAAAACGAACATATCTTTCTGTTACACAAGCAAAGCTACACTTCGACCTTTATGTACATATACTATTCTTACATAATAGTACATCAGCACAATACACCCCTTTCAGCTGCTGGCGTATGTGTGTGTGATACATAGGGTATTTCTCCCATGTTCCCCCTAAAAACTGGCTGTTCAGCTAGTAATCCTGCAGGAATATGTAGGTACTAATATAATTCCTGTCCCCATAGTTCTAGGCAAGGAATTCAAGCTTAATAAACCTTGCAAGTTAGAAAGAAAATTTCTTCCATTTACACATAAGTTCATGATATGAGACAGGTAAGCAACATGCCAAAGATCAAAAGAATCTCGTGTCAAAGCCAGAAGACTAAACACTGCTCCCCTTTCATGAGTGATATTTGATAACTTGAAGGCACTTGTTATTTGAACCCTGCTATTCAGGCTTCATACTGTAGAATATCTGTTCACAGCATTAGAAAAGTTTCGGAAGAGGAGTGAGGTATGGAAGGAATTAAAACTTTTAGCCACCACTTTCTTACCCACTAACGTTAAAGCAACCGGTCATATCAAAAGCAGAAACCTAAATCTGGAAATCTCAGCAGACAAGACCCTTGGGGAATTTTGAGTTTTACTTGCCATCCATTTGAAGGTTATACCAACCAGGCAGTACTAATACACTGTATCCACCTGCCCAAATCAATCTTATGGCTAGGTGAATGCAACTTGTGTGGAGTTTATAATAGGACAACTAAATGCCATTAATTGGCTGAGGAGACTGCGTCCTCTGAGGTATGACATGGCCTACATGAAGAAACGAGAACAAACTTGTTCGTCTGAGGCCCTATCGGATTTCCAGTAGGACTCACCTTCTTCGTAATGAAACCAAGCTTCTGTGTGTTCTGGCACCACACTTAGATGCTTTTGGCAAGTCTCTTTTCCTATCTCTGTTCTATACCGCCATCTCTGCCTCAGACTTCTGGTTAGTAACACAAGTTAACTAGCTGCAAGTCCTGTTACACTGGTGTGTGAAAACAGCTGCGGCAGTTTAACACAGCCATGCTTATCCGATATTACTCAACGTCCTCTCAGTTGAGACAGCATAACTCAACATGGAAACTTTTCCAATAAGACAACAGGTTCACTTGATATCTACAATCTACTAAAACAGATATTAACACTGCCAAATGCTACAGGCATGCCTCATGTATCACGAAAACAGATGCATATTGAGCCTGATATTAAATAAAGCATTGCTTTCCCAAATATGTATTTACCTTTCAGGATCAGTATTCACTCCAATAACTGGTTTAAACTTATCAAAGACCTTACTGGCTGCCAACAACATTGTACCATCACCTACAGAAAAAGCAAAACAAAAGTTAGTTTCACTGCACATTCTAGTACCCCAAACAAAATAATCTCATGTGTACTTCAGCATTACCTTTACCTGCTTTTTTCTTAACAACCAATGAGGTAAGCTGCACAAAAATAAAATGGGACCACAAAACTGCTGTCACCTTTCAAAGCAAAGCAGTGACAAGTGAATTAAAGATGGCAAGTGTGATTGGAAAAAATACAACTTATCTGACAGCTATAGGTGTTGAGGCAACTGAATTTGGCCCAAGCAAGTTCAAAAAGAAATTTATGGAAATTCCTGTATGTTTATGAGCTGGTAAGAGAAAGTCTTTAAGAAAATAAATTTAGAAAGTATCGCTAATCAAAGCCACAGGAGACAGGAAACAATACCAAATTCTACTGGGAATCACATGAAAACAATTACTTTCGTTCCATCTCAGTTGCTCTCCTAGAAGGCACAATTTAAAAGTCTTATTTGGCCCCAAATAGGCATGCTTGGAAAAGAAGTCTGAGATTAAAACTGCTGAAGTAGAAATCTTTAAGTGTCACTGGTTTCTTCAGATACTGATATTCTTTCCTGTCTGTTAAACAGAAGGACAACTATAACCTGGATCAGTCTTTGCACCAAGATATAAGGTCTGAAAACCCAGCTGCTTGCCTCATAACCGTGACAAATGTTGCCACAACCAAACTGGTGCTTTGATCTTCAGCTTAGAGGAATTCTTTGAAATCTGCAGAGTATATTAGGATGCTTCAGAAAGCACACATATGCCTTTCTACCCATATTGCATGGTATCCAGGGGTTAAGGGTAAAGCCGACCAGTGGGGAGGAGAGAAAAGCAGAGCAGTGGTCAAGTCTTAACTGCCACAGATGATTGAACATTATGTCAGAGCCCAGCAACACACTGCAGTATCTGCAGCAAATCACAAAAATAACGCTGAATGAACTGCTGCAATCCAAAGTTAAAAAGAAACAGGTTAGTTGCTCTGTTGGTTCATTTAAAAAGCTCTAATCAGTGGCACAGGCTGCTCAAAAGTTGCACACTTTTACCTGTGCTATCCAACTAGATACTCCAGTCACTGCAATTAAGTGCAAAAGCAAAAAAGACACTTTGAGCAAGGGGAGGAAAAGGTAGTACATTAATCTCCACCACTTCACATACCAAAAAACAAAGAATAGGGTTTAGGGCTACGTATAAACACATGACAGCACTTCATCCTCTTTAACTGAAAACTATACTAAATTCAACAGTTTATACTGTTTTACACAAACAACTAAACATTTCCAAAGTGGCCATGCACCAGGATTCACTTCCTAGTGCTACAGTTTTAGATACTAGAGGTAGAAAGGGTGGTCGCAACCATTGCATTTTGTCATATTTTCTGACAATTAGACAAGCAGTTTGTTTTCAAAATGTGCATACCTCCAGATGCTCCACACACTGCAAAATATTTTTGAAAAACTTATCTATGAAAACATACTGAAACAAATACTTCCCTTCCATAAAGTCATACCTCCTGCTGATATAACAGCATCTGCCCACCGAACTGTCTCTTCATTATATTCTCGACGTTTAACAAGACGAACTTCTATCTTCTCATTCCTATAAAGTGCAGAAAAAGCCTGAATGTGTCCTATACTGCTTCTTGTCACATCCTTCTGAAAAACTGATGTGCAATTAAGGAATAATTACAGTGATATCTGGCTTATAATCATTTGACACTCACACAAATTCTTTACAACTTTTTCATTTGTTTTCATGATAATAACGCAGTGTGTTAGTTAACTGAACTGAGCTAGTCCACATTACGATTGTTTCAGGAATGACTGTTCATCTGCACCATCCTGTTTTCAGTATTCCTATTTTATTACAGCTTGTAACATAAAGCTTCCTTTTGTTCTAATCCATGGATGTTTGCACTGTGTCTGAAATTCTCAACAGCCATATATTCTTACCGTAAACTGTCTACAACATGCTCCACGTTTTTTGTATGAATGCGATGCCGCTCCAGCAGACCAGCATAGTTAGATCCCTTCAAGGCAAGCTGTAAGACAAATCGATTTTGTAGAAGTTAATCACTACATTAAGTGCTCTGAGTAATACAAATAGAAGCTATAAAAAATCATGTCCCTTATCTCAGTAGAGACACATGCTTTTATAAGCATTCCATTAATTACATCTCTAGATACGTAACAGTCAGCTTACATTGACTAGTTCATTAAATGACTTACATGGCCACAGCAGCCAAGAATCACAGACCTTTTAAGGGCTCTACACAAATATGCAGACATGTATGCTACAATGACTTCTACGCCACTTCAGACACGTTGCTTTCCCTGAATCTGCTAAGTAATTTAAACTCTAGGTAAATCTACATAAAATAGTTATAATAACCATGCTCCTGTCATGTGCTAAAAGCACCCAGACAGTTAGCTAATTACCTCAAGAGTTACAAACATTGTGCTATAAAGAAAGGGGACAACAGAAAACACAAGAGAAATGACAACTAATAAAACAGGGGTCTTTGAAATACCTAGAGCATTAACCTTCAAATTGTATTTGAGCTAGAATGGAAGACTGCCAAGTCTTGACAAAGGTGACATTTCCCCTGCGTCAAAAAAAGCTTAAGGACAATCTACCTACTACCTTTGACACTGTGCCCTGGATTACAGACCAGATTTTTCAAACAAATTCACACTGATAACAAGACAAACAGTATTTAGTAGTTGCATTCTTAGCATAATTATTCTTGGAAGCTGGAGAATTTAAATACTTAATCTTGGCACTCTTTAGACCATGGAAACATTTTGCAGTTCATATAGATAGACTCTTATGAGCAGGCAGGTGAGACCGCTGGCTGAAGATTAGATTTTTTTGCAACAGGTTACTGTGCAAGTAATTCGGTCACCATCTGTATGCATTCATTCTTCATCGCACTTAGTGAGCTCATCTGGAGCTGGCACTGCCAAGTAACTGTCTGCATGGAGATTTGGCAAGTAGAAGAAAGAGGGTAAAAACGATGTTAGGCAGAAGGGGTTTATAAATACAGTCATAATGAAAGTGATCCTGCTTTGAGCAGCAGGCTAAACTAGATGACCTCCTGAGGCTCCTTCTAGCCTGAATTATTCTGCAATTACTCTGTCATTGCTTCCTTTTCCCCTATCCGTTAAAACCTACTTACCAGCACAGAAACAGAACTTCTCCTAGTTTGTGTAGAGAAATTCATCTGTGCCAGAAGCTTTGAACAGGCACTTCCAGCAATTTATTCAAGTGCCTTTACTCACATTTGCACACCCTTCCAAGAGACAGTGGTGCCAGCCAGCCACATCCAATCCCATTTCCATAGAGACTCACACACCACAGAACTCCACAACAAAGCGGAGAGAACGGGCAGGGTCTGACAAACACAGTTAACTGTAATCCAATACCCAACAAATGCAATCTTCCTGCATCTGACACCTGCCGATGTCAAGAAATCCAAACATGAGCTAAGTACAAAGACAGCCTCAGTGCCGAAGAAATTGCAGAAAACAATGGAATTGGCTGCTCTGGAACTGCATCACTGTCCTGCTCTGTGTGGCTACAATCTGCGATTAACTTGCAGGAACAAAATCTCCAGGTGGTCTTACAGCTGGGATCAGGAAACCACCTCCAACAGAGGGGCTCCTGGACTTTGCCTGGATGCCACAGCACCACAGGCAGACAGCAGGAGCAGCTGCCAGCTGAGGTTGGTCACACACACAGATAACCACGTGGGTGATCAGGAAACATCCAACCAAACCTTTCAGGTCATCTTTACAAAGCTTCTTAGTACTGGTTTACTGGGATACAAGGCGTTATGTCCCATTAATTGCCTCACGCACTTAAACCCTTTGTTTCTACTCCCCAGATACAATGCGTAGCCCCGCACTCCCCTTGCTCCTCCAGAGCCCACGGTGCTGCACTGGGAACCCGAATGGTGCCGCGGTGGGGA
>NW_009646931.1:2799665-2814022 GCF_000708025.1 Charadrius vociferus | reverse complement strand
CTGCCCATTGCTGGGTCTGCTGTCCACCTCTCGTGATCCACCTGGAGCAGAAAGGAGAAAGTGGAAAGGAGAAAAGAAGGTATTCACCTCCCACAGACAACATCTGCTGCTGAGCACCACAGGTCCAATTTGCTAGAAGAGGAATTTTCAATTGCACATTTGAAGCACAAACTGACCTTGGTTTACCACCAGAAAGAACAAGAAATCCACAGCAAATAACCTCAAAAAAACAACTGTGTTACTGAAATCGGGTTTCCCATTCATGCATCCTCTAGAAATATCTGCTGTGAACAAAACATGAGCACCTGACGAGCAGACTGCTGCTGCAGCATACATTTTTCAGGCTGCTATTTCCACAGGCTGTTACTTCTACACACAACAAAAATTGCCAACTCCACCCTGCGATTTCACGCACCTCATTTATCTGGCTAATTTATCAACACGCAATCTTTCAACATGGTCGAAGAAAGCCTTTCTGTCAGAATAATGACAGCTTGATGAATCTCTGTATGACCATTTCCAGGCCTTTTGAGCCACCATCAGTGGTGAGCCTAAAGCTGACGTTGCATTGGCATTACCAGTAAGGAGAGGTACGGGCAAAGCCATTGCTGTGGAACACAGTCTGTTCTGTAACTTAAAGTCATGTGTTAAACTTAACAGTTTGTTCTGTAACTTAAAGGTGTGCTAAAGTATTTCATCAACAGCTTCAGAAAGCAGAAGATGCTCGGAAAATAAGCTGCAGTATCCTGATGACTGGCTGAACAATTTCTGTGGATACTTCTACTCTTGCTAAAAGCAGCACTGCAAAACAGGTATGTAATGTGTAGATGTTTCCTCTTTGAATTCAGCTCTAGAACAAGTAAGCAGGTATCACCATGCAACAAGATAAATGAAAAGTTAGGGCCTTGAATTTAAATGGCTAAGCCACATCTACAGAGTTAATGAATCGTCTCAATTTGCAAAAGGCTCCAGAGATTAAAAGTCTGCTCACCTCTAGCCTCATCCCTCTAGCTCAGAGATAAATAACAAGTTCATTCATCTAAGAACTCACAGAGGGTCAGCCTGCCTGAGCCAAACAACAGTCAAGTATATCAAACAGAAACACTAATCATCAGCTGCTGTTCATTTAACTACTCCAAAGAACCAGAGAAGTGCCTACAGCCCTTGTGGTCAGAGGCCACAGAATCACAGAGTGGTTGAGGTGGGAAGGGACCTCTGGAGGTTGCCCGGTCCAACACACCTGCTTGCCCAGGACTGTGACCAAAAGATCTTCACAAATGCAGCCTCCACCACCTCCCTGGGCAACCTGTCCCTGTGCTGGGTCACCCTCACAGTGAAAAAGTGTCTCCCAATGTTCAGACAGACCTCCACATATTTCAGTTTGTGCCCACTGCCTCTGGTTCTGCTTTACATCCAGGACCTTAACACCACACTAAAACTATGTCAAATGCTGCTTCTTAAAAGAGCTCTGCACCGAGGATAAAGACTAAGACAAACTGAGACCACCTCCTTTTTACTTTAAAAGAGCTGAAGGCAAAGATCACAGTCCAGTTGCTGTGTGCGTATCACCTCCCCAGAGAGCCTGGGAGGAACCAGGCTGCAGGACAGCCTGGCTCACAGAATCACAGAATTCTCAGAGTTGGGAGGGACCTCTAGAGATCATCTAGTCCAACTCCCCTGCCAAAGCAGGATTGCCCAGAGCACATTACTCAGGACTGCATCCAGGCGGGTCCTGAAAATCTCCAGAGAAGGGGACTCCACAGCCTCCCTGGGCAGCCTGTGCCACTGCTCTGTCACTCGAACCGTAAAGAAGTTTTTTCGTGTGTTGGAACGGAACTTCCTATGTTCCAACTTGCACCCGTTGCCCCTCGTCCTGTCACTGGGAACCACCGAGAAGCGTGTGGCTCCATCCTCCTTCAACCCACCTTTTAGATATTTGTAAGTAGTAATAAGGTCTCCCCTCAGCCTTCTCTTCTCCAGGCTAAAGAGTCCCAGCTCTCTCAGCCTTTCCTCATAAGGGAGATGCTCCAATCCCTCAATCATCTCCAGAGCCCACCGATCAGACAGGCCCACGAACCCACGCCAGGCTTGGGTTTTACCAACCAATCCCTTGAAAAGGCTTGCAGGCTTTAGCTTCTGCATGAAGACAACCTGCAAAATCTTATTCCTTCAGAGGAAGCTCTGCTTTACAATTGTCACAGTCATCCTTCCAAAAGAAAAGGGTTTGGCAGGCCGCTCTCCACTTTCAACAACCAAGAGCAAGTCTGACAGTCCTACAGAGCAGACATCTTCATGCCAAGTATTGACATTCTTGGCTAAAATTTGAAAAAAAAATACTACTATGACAGATCCAGAGATTATTTGGTATTTCAAGCTGTACGGAGTAGCAATTTGGTCTGAGTATCAAGTCTACCTGAAGAAAAATGGAGTTATACCAAACACCTGATAACACTTATTATGCAAGTAATTTTGTATAAGGTAGTTTCTTCAGCTTTTCTTTTTTAAAATCCTCATTAGGTCTTAAATGAAGTAAAACAACAGAGCTCTGATGTTTCACAGGAAAAATGCTCATCCAAAGTAATCCTACTTCATTTCACCACTAACATTTTTATGAAAAGTCACTTCCTTCCATGGGTTAAGCAGTTATATTTGGACTATGAAAATGAAGAAAACCTCATAAAATTGAAAAAACTAAACTAAGTGTCATGGGCTAATAATATATACTTCTGTAAGACCTACCCATACTAACACAAAAAAAACCCTAAAAAATTACAAAGAATACTAAGAAGCCTACGGGTACAGTATAAGGAATATACTGTAAAACAGAAAAAAGTTAAATGTAGCAATATTCTTCCAGAAATTGCTAGGCTGTGGACTGACTTTCTAGACACGGGCTAGAAAATAAAACCACTGTTCCTACAGAGCTCAGGACCGTCAAACCAGAGTATGCTTGGGATTTCTTGGTGTTGAAGTTGTAAAAGCCTACATGACGGGCCACACACAGGTCTGGAGCCCTGCACTGCAGGTTAAGTCATTTCTTCCAGCGGTTATCTAGAAAGATCGATAAGAGCAAGGGAAATTGAAAAGTACTGATGAATAGACCTTATCGGCTATGGGTGTACAAACACACAGGAAACACAGGATTTGCTGAGTCCCACTTGCTGAGGCTCCTGGAACAGGAAAAAAATAAGGGCAAAACATACAGGAAATGTCGCATCAGAACACAACAGTAGTCAGCGATGGGTGGCATTAGCAGAAGTACCCAAAAGCAGAAGTATTCATGGATAGTGGGAAGAAACAAGTACAACTGTGTAGGCCTGTTAATCTGACCTCAACAGCATGCAAGATTGCAAAATAAAATGCATAAATATATACATGAGAGCTATTCCAGTTAAAAGTGCATTGGCATATGAAAACAGGGACAAACTGGGCAAAAATACATTCAGGCAGAGCTTCAGTAGTGTTCTTAAACCTCACAGCAGAGATGTAGGCTTCCAGCAAAGTAGGCTTCCAGAAGAGCTTGCACTGGAAAACACACTCAGGTGTGCAGAATGTGTTCTATGATGGAGTTATTGTTCCTCTGGAGCCTGAAAGAGAAAAGTTTGAGACAAAATGCCTAAAAAAAAAGCTGCTCTTGCATCTTCTGGCCTGATCCTTTTTTAACAAAAGGGTAATTTTTCACAGAGGTCCTTTAACAGACATTTAGTCAAGAGATGCTTGCTCAATTGCCTTCCTTCCAGAGTCTTCACTCTCACTTCTGGCAAGTGTCATCCCACTTGGTCTGAACTGTGGGTCTGCTGTCCCTCAGTAACGCTGGCCCTCCAGGAACAACGCTGTGCAACAAGGACATGGCTTCTAGCCACAAATACAGAAGCCACACGAAGCCAAGCAACATCCGAATACCCACTGTCATCTACGTATATGGATCATGATCCTTGTTTTAGAGAATGTGGTAAAGAGAAGCCAAAGGCAATTCTTACTGACTCATATCCATATCCTCATTATTAGGCTTATCCTGAATCCACAGCAATAACCTTCACGTTGCCTTAAACTGCCACTGCACCAGGGTGGAGTTAATGTTTTGGTGTACCAATCAGTTGTTTTATGACTGCTGCTCACTCAGGAGTTAAACTAAATGTCTGACTAGAAGTAAAAAAAAAAAAAAAAAAAAGCATAAATCTAGAAATGATTACTCTCTCAAATTTCCACAATGAACTTGCCCACACATGCACCCCAGCAGGGAAACAAGAACAGATCACTGTTTTCCAATCCACCTGATTTCTACAGAAAGAACCACCAAACACATGGATTTAGAGAGCAACAGCTAAACGCGGGAGTTTGAATTTTAACCTGAAGAGGAAAATACTATGACCACTATAGGTATAATCATCTAACCATTTCTCAGCAGAATACAGCACTATTAAAAGTCCTCCATTTTCAGAAATTGTCTCTCTAGATTAACCCCATCTACCAAGTACAGACAAGGTTAGTGCTCTTGGGTTTGCTCCCAGTTTTACGAAACAAACATTTATGTAAACAGGAATGTAGAAAAAAATAATCCAAAAGTGTTAAAAGTTTTGGACTAGAAACAGCTTTAAGTATAGCACGTGCTTCAAATAACATACTCCACTTCCGTGACAAATAAGGAACACTGACTAAAAATCTGCTTAAGTACCAAAGACTAGCAATCTATAGCTTCATGCAAGTCACTTCCCCCTAACTAGTAGTGTTAACTACTAGTTATGTTAAATCTTCATCTGTCATACTAAAAACAAGTCCAGTCTTCCTCCAGGTCAGGCAGACACTGAATTTTCTGATTTCTTAAGAGCTCTAATCACATATTAAGCTTTCCTATTTCATAATGAAAAAATAATCCACATACAAATAAGCAGGATTAAAGCATGAGTCACCTCCTCAATCTTAGATAATAGAGTGCGTAAGACAAAAGAGATAAAAATAAACTGAGCAGTTAGCCATGGCAGAACCAGCCCAGTAGAAATCTGCACCTTGAAGACATATTTCAAGTGTTCCACTGGAAAGGATCTGCTAGAAGGACAGCCAAAGCAATCCTGAACTACAACTCTGAACGTTCAGTGGATTTTCTAGCATCAGTTGGAACTGATGGGGGAGTTGAATTTGGTGGCTGTATATAACAGACGTCCAAGTTTGGATGATGCCAACTTTCACAGTAAGTATAGGACAGCATGCCCACCCTCAATGTCTTCTAACTAGAAAAGAATTACCAAGACAATCATGAAATCATAGAATGGTTTAGGTTGGAAAGGACCTTGAAGATCATCGAGTTCCACCCCCCCTACCATAGGCAGGGACACCTCCCACTAGACCAGGGTGCCCAAGGCCACATCCAGCCTGGCCTTGAACACCCCCAGCGATGGGGCCTCAACAACCTCTCTGGCAACGTGTTCCAGTGCCTTACCACCCTTAAAGTGAAAAACTTCTTCCTAATGTTTAATCTAAACCTGCCCTTTTCCAGTTTAAAGCCAGTCCCCCTCATCCTATCACTACATGCCCCAGCATGTAGTGACAGAAGACAAGTATTACTTATGAGCTTCAACTGCTTTACTTATACTAATGAGTGTGGTTGACATGCTGGAGGGAAGGGATGCCATCCAGACAGATATGGACAGGCTTGAGAGGTGGGCCTGTGCAAACCTCATGAAGTCCAACAAGGCCAAGTGCAAAGTCCCGCATGTGGGTCAGGGCAATCCCAAACACCACTATAGGCTGGGGGTATGAAGGGATAGAGAGCAGCCCTTGCCAAGGAGTTGGGGGTACTGGTGGTTGAAAAGCTGGACATGAGCTGGCAATGTGCACTCACAGCCCAGAAAGCCAACTGTATCCTCGGCTGCATCAAAAGAAGCATGGCCAGCAGGTCGAGGGAGGTGATTCTACACCTCTCTGCATCCAGCTCTGGGGCCTCCAGCAGAAGAAGGACACAGACCTGTTGGAGTGAGACCACAGGAGGGCCAAAGGGCTGGAGCACCTCTCCTGTAAGGACAGGCTGAGAGAGTTGGGGTTGTTCAGCCTGGAGAAGAGAAAGCTCCAGCGAGACCTTATAGCAGCCTCTCAGTACCTAAAGGGGGCCTACAGGAAAGACAGGGAGGGACTCATTATCAGGGAGTGTAGTGATAGGATGAGGAGTAACAGTTTTAAACTGAAAAAAGGTAGATTTAAATTAGATATTAGGAAGAAATTCTTTACTGTAAGGGTGGTGAGGTATTGGAACAGGTTGCCCAGAGAGGTGATAGATGCCCCATCCCTGGAAGTGTTCAAGGCCAGGTTGGATAGGGATTTGAGCAACCTGGTCTAGTGGAAGGCGTCCCTGCCCATGGCAGGGGGGGGGGATTAGACGATCTTTAAGGTCACTTCCAACCGAAACCATTCTACGATTCTGTGACTCCGCTTTCACAGAAGATGCCTGACTTAAACTTCTCAAACTTCTTAAAATGGGAAATGTGTTCTCCTACTTGCTTTTGCAACAAGTCGGACATTACATGGTTTTACTAGAGAAAAAAACCCGAGATGGTAGGCTCACCACATTTGGAAAGAAAACTAGTCAAATTTACATCTTTATTGAAAAATTTCAGGCTCATTGAATTGATACTTTGTTCGGTAAGTCTCTGGCTCAACATTTTGCTAACAACAGCGCAGGTTTTAGCAGAATCATGCCGGTGGTACTAGTGGATTAACCCACTGTGTGACACCCAGCTCCTTCTGGGACCTGCAGTCCAGCTCAGACTATCAGGAGTGCTACGAAGCCTTCTCTGAAGTGAACCCGAGAACCAGTTTCACTGAGCAGCTGCAGGTCCTGCATGAACTGCACTGGTTTCAGATAATTTAATAGTTAAAAAATGAAATCCACAAACTCAATGCATTAACAAGACGATGTTAATAATAAGCATTTGCCTTAGCTAAAGCAGCAGAGAAACCACACAGCTTCTGAAATCAAAGTCCTACTGAGAATCAGCAATACCTAGTCTCAGGTTTAAGCTCCCTATAAAGCTTTAAACACTAATGAAGTCTTCAATAACAAACTACTGCTGAGTTGCAAGCCACAGGCGTTAAGCCCAGTTCCTCCTCCCTTCCCAGTCTGTTATTAGATATTATACAGGCCATTAACTGCTTGCTTATAAAAAAAACGTGGCAGGTTAACCGATGCAGTACGTCAGTACCTACCATAAAAGAAAGGTAGTACGCTGGTCCTACATGATCTGTCTACTGTTGGCTATATGTACTAACAAGCAGTCAATTGCTCAGAGTTGTTCCTAATATTGTTCCTGGTCATTTGCTCAGTTTCTACCAGTTTGCTACATCACCATTTCTGCTGCAGAAGCCCAGTGGGCTACTGTAGTTAGAAAATTTTTTTCTTTATATGTTCCTGACTGTTTTCTTCAGCAACTTAATCCCCTGACTTCCGTTACATAGTCACAGCACCCTCTCAAATGCTGCCTTTATATCTGCTATAGAGTAATGATTATGAAGTGTTTTGCATATCGTAGCATTTTGTATGCCATTACTTCTGTAGTAGCTGAGTTCAAGAATTTTTTCACTTTTCACAGCAACATTATGTTCCTGAAGCTTTACAGAAATGCTCTTTTGGGGCAAGAGTTTGACTTATACATGAACAAAAGTAAAAATGCCATAAACTGTTTTCCAATTCTTCATCTTCGACATTGAAGTATTATTGTCATTCTAACCACAACTGAAGAATACACATAGTGGTGTATGATTCAAACGCTAATGCAGAGCAAACTGTTAACTATAAACAGAGCAGTAACTACTTTCGGCACTAACAGGTGCCTACAAACCTACAAACCCAATGCAATCCAGGCAATTCAGTCAATTCAGTCATCACAACTACACAAGCATTTAAAAACAATTATTAAAGTCACTTTGCTGCTAAAAAGCAGCCTTTTTCAGCTGTATAAAGTATCAAATGCTTGGTAAGATAGTCCATGAAGTTTAATTTAGGTACACCAAGATGCCCTACTTTTGCATCTATTTGCTACATATGACTGAGTATACTTGAATGGTGTGCTGGAAAAAACAAATGCTATGGAAAAAGGAATTACTACATCCCATTTATTTGTTTCGATCATTTTCCAGACTCCTGGCAGAACAACCACCTAGAAGGAACTTTTTAACAAAGCAGATGCAATTGAAGTTACTTAACACTGACGCAAATACATCAAATTTCAAAGGTAAAGATAAACAAATGTACACTGCAGTTGTGTAACTTGAAAAACCTTTACACCCATATCAGTTTCCAGTGGAATAGCTCAAAAATTTTATTTCTGAGAGAAGTATCTTTAGCTTTATATAATCTTGATGTACTATAACCTGTGTCTTGAATTCTGTATGCTTCGAAGTCAGTAGATTGAGATGATATTTTTTCCCCTTCTTTTCAGGGTGAGGTAGAGAAAACTACAGTCCTTTTAGTTTTTTACCACTTTATGTGATTTCTAGAACATCTACTGAAATAATTCACATCAAAAAATAGGCAGAGGTGGGTAGTCTGAATTCATCAGAACAATGAAAAGCTTCACAGTACCACTTCATTCATTAAATCATTTTACATTTAAAGATACTACCTTCAAATGTACCACGGTACATTTGGACCCACAAGAGAACACATATAGTGTATATATATATACACTTTATTGCATACATATACACACATATATAATGCCTTAATACTTAATGCTTTTTAGAATAGCTCAACTTTTTTAGAAAACAATTAAACACAATTTTTAAAGAAAAAAGACTGATGAATTTCGTGATTTCATTTTAAAATTAGAAACCATTTGAAGTTAGCATATTACTTTTTCTTTTGCTATCTTCCATGCATCTGTAAAAATCCTAATATTTTAAAAATATTTGAATAACATTTTCTAAACAGAGTTCTAGTGGATCACAGGCATCTGAAGTGCAGATCTCTAAAACAGAAATGTTAAGAACTAAACATCTGGCTAGTTTCCAAAAGCCTGCCTTGGGGTGGGGCTGTGAAATGCACAAATCTGAAACACTAGTACTTGGGAAAGGTGATTCAAAAGAGACAAAAATGGTCACAGGGCTGGAGCACCTCTCCTATGAGGAGAGGCTGAGAGAGCTGGGGTTGTTCACCCCGGAGAAGAGAAGGCTCCGGGGAGACCTTATAGAGGCCTTTCAATACTTAAAGGGGGCCTACAGGAAAGATGGAGAGGGACTTTTTACAAGGCCACGTAGTGATAGGATGAGGGGTAATGGTTTTAAACTATGGTTTTTTACCATGAGTGAAACACTGGCACAGGTTGCCCGGAGAGGTGGTAGATGCCCCATCCCTGGAAGTGTTCAAGGCCAGGCTGGATGGAGCTTTGAGCACCCTGGTCTAGTTGAAGGTGTCCCTGGTCATTGCAGGGCAGATGGATTAGATCAAAGGTCCCTTCCAACCCAAACTACTCTATGATTCTATGATGTAATGTAAAAGAAGGTAAACAATTTTCTTCTGTAATTAAAAAAGATCAATCATTTATCAAGTCACAGGTAAAATAGCAGATTTCCCCCAAGAGAAAATTCTCTACAAACCATGAAAACTTTAACATGTAAATTAGTAACATCTGGTTCCGGTGCTATAAGCATCTAAATTAGGAATTGGGGGTGGTGGTGTGTTCTACAGAAGCACACCACTCACCTTCCACAGTTCTGTGGGTTTTGTTTTGGTGCACAAGAACATACTACCTCCAACTGAAGCTCTCCTACCTGCTGGGAGACACTCCCTCCTTCCTTACCAGCCCTGCTAACTACGTTGTTCATGCCCTGTACTGAAGATAAGTTCACACTGTGCCTCTTTTAGGGGAAGTAATATCCTGCTAACAGGTTACCTCTTTTCTACCCAGATACTGGTTTTCAAGAAAGCGATATGAGCTTCACATTTCTGAGATGAGCACCCCTGCCAGTTTGTTGCAGTGGTGCAAAAGAGCCAAAACTTGTTCCAAACCTCAAACTCCATGCTCTCCCTCCCCGCTCCAAATAAAGACAGATACACCAGCCACAACACAGTATCAGCGCTGGTCCACACCAAATCATTTTCCTCCAATTAAGACCATAAAGAACATAACTTTTCATCTAACAAGACATTTTCAAAGGTAATTAAAACTGCCTATGAAGTATGTTTGGACAGCTAAATTGTTGATCTCCTCCTAAATACCTTCCAGCAGTGAGAAGTCAGCAGCTGCATCTCAATCATGCTATCAAACGAAACAAGAGAACTCAGGAAATGAGCTTTATCTGCTACTGGGATATTAAGTTCCCCTAGTTTACAAAAGGACAACAGTAATGCTTGCTCTGCGTGGGTTTGCTGAGAGTGAAATGAAGAGCCAGGACATACAGTAGCCTTCAGTATTAGTTGACTGGATCATTCATTTTTGTAACCAGCCATATTTAGATGCCAATCCCAATAACCAGGTCAGAGGAGATTCAAATTGCTGTCACTTGTGGTAAGCAAACTGTTTGTACAGACTTAGGAAAATGACTAGTAATTTTATTTAACTTTAAGCTGGTAACTGCAAGTGTTGGAAATCCAATAGTCTCTTTAAATCTTATGAAGGCAAACAAAATTATTCCTTGTATGATTTGATGAACAGAATGTACTGATGCAACACATGAGACACTATTTTTTTTTTTTTAAGTGCTGGGTCATTTGGGGGCATTTTTCTTTTACGATATTAGAGGAGAAATCTCTCATTTTTATAGGTCTCAAATCTCCCTTCTGAACTAAGGAATCTGAAAATCTCCCCTGCACAACAGCATTCAATTATGATTTTCAGAATAAAAATAGTAATTATGATAGTCAGATGTCTTTTAAATTGGTTTATAACTGTACCTAAACACTAATTTCTAAGTGTGTGCAACCACCTGGAATAAGCATGCATAACACATATGTAGAGATGCAATGGAAGATTTTAATCTTTCACAGACCTACTAAATGCTTTCAAGCGTTTGCCCTTGCTCTTCACTTCTCCCCAGTCTGTTCTGCTCTTCTGCTGTCTGGACTGCTGCTTCACCTCTCCTGTCTGTTTGCACAGAGAAAGAATTCAGGAATCGTGACCTTGCAGCTTTGACTTTGCAACATTTAACAGTGTTTGTATAGTACAACTCACTTGATGCGTCCAAAAAAAAGGCCACAGAAGTATTTAAGCCACAGCTGCTCACGGCCCCTATTGCCTACTAGATATGCCAGACAGCCAGCTTCTGCACGGAGATATTCTGCTTCTTGGAGTATACTGTGATTTATATAGTATATCACATAAATGATACATGTGATGATCTGTATATTTTAATATCTATTGGTATATGCCAATGACTCATCTTCAGCCTCCTTAAATATGGAACAAATCCCACTTAATGAGGATGTATGCCCAAAGGCACACATGCAGTGTCACTTCGGTACAAAACAACTCACTGCCATTTTCTGCCTTAGTACATAAACACACTGATTGCAACAGCCAAGTTCAGGTCTGCTCTCCTGTCTCGGTCATCAGCCACAACTGCTTAAGCCCACCATGATCATTACTTGTACTATACTAAAATCTGAAGCTTACAAGTAGAGATGTCAGTTATCTTCTAAGAATGTGCAAACATCTCTTCCACCCACAACCAGTAAGCAAACAAGCCCAGGTACAGCTTCTCAAATGTAAGCCTCCAACACTGCCTTGAAATGAAATTTCTGTATTTCAGCCAGCCAGTGTCTGGACGTCTGAATGTCCATGACGGATGACAGCAGCACCGTGCTCCTCCACTGGTACGGCCTCCCTCACACAGGGACGCTGCCACACCACAAACCAGCTCTAAGGTCACCTGAGCTTGAGCCGCTGCAACATAATGCAATGTCCACCACCACCACCACCCTGCCCGGGTTATCTAACAGCTTAGAGCATCAGATAAGCCAAACCTTTCCTGTGCACTTTTGCTTTCACCCTTTGTGGCTAACCCAGCCTTGGCTCCCAGCCCACCCTGTGGGTGGCTGCTGAGCAGGACAGAGCTCCCACACCAGATTCAAGATTGCTTCAAATCACAACCCTCAAGATAAACTGAACATTATTATCCTCGGTTAGCAGCGTGAAGGACTCATTGCATGCTCTGGTCTCATTTCTCAGAGACCAGCAGCCTTGGGACCAGCTTCTGAAGCCTCCCCAAAAGAAGAAGGGACACTGGGAGCAGAGTGCAGCTAATCTCAGGAAGCAAAACACACCATGTTCCCAAACTGCCTCACAAAGGACGCAGCACAGAGGGGGAAGGACGCTTTGCATCAATCACTCTGCTAAGAATTATCTGCGTCCATGACAGAGAGGGGAAGAGTCTCCTGAACCTTCACCTGACATAGTTACTGAGGCTCACATAAGTTCAGAAAGCTTTTGGAAAAAATCTGCAACCAGAGTCGCAGCAGAACGTAAATACAGAAATTTTTATAGGTCAGCTAAAAAACCTGAGGAACAGGCACTAAGGAGAATTCCTTCACCCTCCTATTTCAAAAATATAATTCTGGAAGAGCTTTTCAGCATGTCCTTGAACAAATCTTTGTACTCCCACCCATACAGCAAGAGCCTAACTTAATATTTCTGGACACAGAGTTAGGCAAGTTAGCACTTGTCTATCTGGCGACCCTATGAGGCTTTTTGCTGCAATTCCTCACATGGAGGTATTTTCAGGGGAAAGCTAGATTAAAAAAGCACCAGTCCTAGGATAAAAGATCTAGAGTTCTTCCAAATATGGAGAATTGCCTTATACCTGTAAGTTTCTCCAAAAGAACAAACTCTAAGGTGTTTCCGCAACAACTACAATCGGACACTGTGCATTCACAGTTACATTTTTTAAAATGCATCTTCAGACCAACACAGGTTATCTGTCATGCGAGACGTGTTCTCATGAGATGAGAAACGGCAGCTATCGCTACACTCAGTCAAGAGCACTTGTAGGGACGTGCAAGACTACAGACAAAGCTTATTAGCTGATTCATTGTCCCAGTCCTGCCTGAATACAAGCAGTTCGAGGGAAAGGTGACCAAACACGCCATTTTGTTTTTCTTGAGTTTAGCTGCACAGAGGACAACCTGATTCTCTACACTTAACAGCAAGAAATGCTTCCTCAAGAGAAGCTTAAACAAAGACATATATGCAGTCTTACAGATGAGCTGTGAGAGACATTGCTTTCCATAGCCACCATACGAAGGGAAGCAGAGGCACATCTCAGCAACAGGAACTTTCATGTGGTTGAGAAGAACACAAGCTGGTATTTCCACACTAAACTTGGTGCCATATGAAATTTGACTAGAGCACTTTACAAAAAGAAATGTAAAAATGTTTGGACAGGAATTCCATAGGAGGTAGATGACCAACCGAAGTATCAGAAAAATGTAAGAACCATCTTGCTTTAGATACTGTACTTTTTGTTCTAGCACTTTACAAAGCAAGGCTATGCAACCATAGCATTTGTCCCTGTTACGCACATTTGCAAGTTTAATCCAAAAGTTACAAATGAACAGAGGTCTAAAATATTTCCAGTTGTAAAAGACCGAAGACTAGACAGAGCCAAATTAATGGCCCTACTCAGAACGAAGACAATAATACGAGCTCACGACCCGGTCTGCACAGAGTGCTGGTAACCAAAGTAACTCCGGCAGGTGCCATCCTTTAGCCCACGGGTGGCAGATGAGCACGGGATGCAGACAGTCACAGGCTATGTGGCGGACAGGATGGGGTCACTAAGCTTCTTGCAGATGAAGACACTAGACGCTGGGTGCACATATCAGTACTTAGAGTTACCTGCTTTCCTTGGTATGCCTTCATTAATGGAACAGCCACCTGCTTTTGTACTGAATGTTTCTTAAAGACCAAAGAAAAAGGCTTTTCTAAAAACCACAGCAAGGCAGATGGATGTGAACGACAGATCTGGGTGTTTAGCTGGAGGAGTTGCTAGAAAAATACCAGAAGGATGAACTGAGGAAGCGAGGCAAGGATATGGAGCAAAGAAGGAGGAAACAAGAGTAAGTCTTCTCTAAGTCTCAGGTGGGATCTTCACAACATAGTGCTTTCCTCAGCACGCACTTCTCTAAATACAGCCCTTGTATTACACACCGCAAGGGAAAACCTGCAGCTTGCTGAAGGCTGCAGGAATCGCTCCGAGGATAAAACCCAAACACGCTTACTACGCAAAGCCCTGGGCCATCAGCAGCAGATGAATGAAGGGCGGTTCGGCGGCGCTGCCCGTACCCCCTCTGCCAGGCTACCGCGGCGGCGGCACCGCTCACGGTCACCGCCGGGCGGGCGGCGGCCGAGCGCGGGGGCACCGGCCCACGGCGC
>NW_009646931.1:2766795-2798627 GCF_000708025.1 Charadrius vociferus | reverse complement strand
GTCGGCACCGGTTGCCGTGAGGAGCCGTGTGCCCTCAGGCGGGCCGGCCAGGCTCCCCCGCCCCAAGGGACCCCCTCTGTCGCCTCTCGCTCAGCTTCCTTCTGCGGCGACAGTTTGTAAAATAAAGGCAGTGGCGTCCTGGGCGTTAGGTGGTGTAGACGGGAGTTGGTGCTGAGCGGACTGTTGAAATCCCGAGGCGGACCTCGGTGAGGTGCCTCTCAGGGGAGCTGGCTTTGCTTCCTTGTTAGACTTGTCTGAGGAAAAGGACGTTGGGAGTTGGAAAAACTCAACAGGGTCTGTGTTTTAAAAGGACTACGTGCTGCATCTTGTGAGGACCCTGATGAGAAACGTAGTTTTGCGAAGTCCATCTCTTATTCATGACTATTCTGGTCTTAAATGTCTGAGGAAGCACAGAAAAAGACAACATGGTGCACAGTAGCGGGCTTGGGCAAAGACCTGTGCAGCAGCGCTATGAGCGTGTGTTTAGCAAGTCCAGGCGAAAAAAAAAAAAGAAAAAGGAACTAATCGATCCTGAGTTACTTTTTAATATTGTGAGCAAGCTATCTAGAAATGCTGTGGGGTTTTTACATCATTATTAATAACTGCCTTCTCTGGCGTTGACTCACAGCCAGTACTTCTGCACCGACAGCCTCATTTATGCACGTTTTTCTCATTACTCACCTTGTACCTGTTCTTTCCCTGGGGGAAGTCACGGCGTCTCACTGCGGGGAGGGACTGAAGGAGCAGCTTTTACCTGTCAGTGCAGCACCCTTCTACAGTGCTTTGCTGCGAGAGTCTGAGAAAATGAGCGTAGCTAAAGCCATTCAGCCCTTCCCTGCTTTTGTTTAACGATACAAAAGCTCCAGCCAGTCTTCACTGACGGGTAGGAAGATTTTTTATCTACTGATTAGCTTAGCCTTGAGGGAAAATACCACAAACCGGGTTACCAAGAGAGTAATTAAACATAACTAATTCCCTTGCTAACCAGAAAATGCCTCATTCTGTGTAACTATTAACTTTTGGATTGCACAAAGCAGTAGGTAATACAAGATCCTGGAGACTGAAAGGATTTAAGAGATTTTGAAAATCTACAGCTGTGATCTGTATGGTATCTATTTTATAACGTATTTCACCATTAAGCTGCTCCTCTAGGATTCTGTGCTTCATGTATTACCTATTTATACTGAAATGTTTTGATCTTTGAAAAACAAATCAGCTTCAATGATTCTATGATTGAACCACTGAAGCAAGCTTGAATGTGGAACAGTATTTTACTCTTGAGGCCATGCAATTATCATGTTATGGTTTTATGAATTAATCTCCAAAGCAAGCATTATAAGCATAAAATATGAAATACGTATTTTAAAATGTAAATTCAAACCATCTAAATGTTCTGGAAGCAGAGCCAAGGCACGGAGCGTGAAGTGATTCATCCAGGGTTCCCAGAAGGAAGTCTCTGACAGACTAGCTGAAGGGCACACAGATCCTCTGACACCTGATTGTCTATGTGGAAATAGGCTTAAACTTTCCGTAACACATAAAATAGAGTTTGTGGAATGTTACTTACACTTTGCATCTCACTTTGTAAGTGCACCTACTTACAAAATGTTCAATGGACACTACTTAACCTCTCCTTTACGTAACCTTTTGATTTGAACATATTCCTGGTACACAGAACAAGGCACAAGTATCTGTCAAATGACACTTATTTTGAGATATATTCACAGTTTGTGACATATGACATGTCTTCATGCCCCATCTTCAGTGACTTCAGGGCTATATACCCAGTGCATTAAGGGACAGATTTGTTCATACAGAATTAAATTAATAGGCACAGGCATTTTAGTCTGGTATTCTTAAGAGGATACAAGTAGGGAGCAGGGGTGAATTCCCACTGTAATAACTTTTTAAACCCTTGACTGATCACAACCAGCTTTGTTTTGGGCACAGAGTACTAAACAATTCCTCCTGGAAATGGACACCTCATACTGCCTGCAGTAAGGAAAATGCTGCAGAGTAATGCCCATCTTAGACACCAAGGAGTCATAATACATGAGGTAAATTTCAAGACATAAATCCATAGAAAACCAGGCATCCCTAGCGCTACATTCTTCAAGTTATATAGTGAACTTAAAAAAAACCCACAACCCGTTAATAAAATAGTCTATTCTGTGTTACAAAACAATGTAACTGGAAAAATTTCTATATAAACACTAAATTGTTCCTAAGTCATTACACTAGCTGTGAAACTGGCAATGCATGACTGTACCATCAGTTTTACATAAGAAGCTCTCCAAATGTAGCTTTTTTTCATCCAGAAGAAGGTACATATTGCTTCTAGTCCAGTTACAATCTAGGACAACTGTTCATTTCTACTCCTTATTGAGGTCTGTAAGTAATGCCCTCTTGTGATCATTTAATTAATAACTAGTTATATAATTAACTATTCCAATCATTTACATTCTCTAGACTTTGTTTATAAGCCTCTAAGTACTACTGGTACCTGCAAATGATAGTGCTATCTTTGTGTTGAAAACAATAACGCTATCAGTGTTAGTTGCATTCACAGATGAGGTAAACAGACCATCACGGTAACATTTCACAAAACTTTTGCTTGCAACATGTGTACCCTCGTCAGGAAATTCCAT
Organism: Charadrius vociferus; assembly: GCF_000708025.1. NCBI lineage: Eukaryota > Metazoa > Chordata > Aves > Charadriiformes > Charadriidae > Charadrius > Charadrius vociferus. The sequence continues at coordinate 2,795,979 of NW_009646931.1, read as the reverse complement.
CTGAACATGAGGAAAAATTTCTTTACTTTGAGAGTGGCAGAGCACCAGCACAGGCTGCCCAAAGAGGCTGTGGACTCTCCTTCACTGGAGATATTCAAAACCTGCCTGGATGCATTGCTGTCCAACCGGCTCTAGGTGAACTTGCTTTGGCAGGTGGGTTGGAGTAGATGATCTCTGAAGGTCTCTTCCAACCCCCGCCATTCTGTGATTACATAGTTGGGTGATATAATTTTCTTCATAAATTCCAAAATAGAGAATGCTTCAGAAAAAGCAAAATAAATGCAGTTATTCTTCTGAATGCATATTATTGAAATTTTTTCATACAAAACCAATGAGAAGGGGTAAGCTTGCTTGTCCACACTTTCATTAGAACATGTTTCAATTAACAGAAATTTACTTTTCTACTTTTCTTCCCAGTCTTTATTTATACAAAGCAAGCTACACTATCCCTGAAGCGGACTTATACAACTGACTTCAACATTTCAGAAGCAATTTGCATATGCACAAACAGCTGCAGACACATTGGTTTATAGGAATAAGTTTAGTGTTTGTGAAAGACGACTAGGAATTTGAACTCCACTTTTTAGACAGACAACTGCTGTAGAACAGGCAGTGTATGCCAGCATGCCCCAGTGGTAGGTCCGCTAAAACCCACCTAGGGAAAAGAGGATGGTCTTTCCCTCCCTGCCCATGTTGTAGACGCTGTCAGTAGCACTGAAAGCAGTATCAAATTTGCTAAAGCTTTTCCTGGTATTCATTCATTCAGTAGAGACTTAACTTCATAGTTTGCCTAAACTAATTCAGAGGTCACTAAAGATATGACATAAAAACCTGAGTGACAAGATTTAAGAAGAGATATGAACAACTCCAGAACATAAAATAAGCCATTTAGGCTATCCCATTCAAGTAGATTTTGCCAGAAACTCATAATCTTAGTGGCAGATATCTGCATATGTATCCTTATATTGGGAATTGTTAGTTTTCCCTCCTTTTGAAAATTACTACTGCACCAATATATGAGCTTCCCGCTCTGCATCCCTTATGTATTTAAATTAATCACTGGGATTTATTAGAAATAAATAAATAAATAACATTAATCTGGAATAGAACATAGAAGAACAGGTTGCTCCATTAACAGCAAAATTAGTGATATCTAGTTGCAAATGGACTTGGGTCACAACCCTACACCCCTCTTCAGGCCACAGTAGTCCCAGGTATCCGTCCTTCCATGGTTTTCCTTTCTCTTCCCTCCCAGCAATGCTTACCCTGAAACGTTTTCCTCGAAGAATACCTTCCTCTGAGTTCTGTCACTCAACAACTGCGAATTTTCATGAAGAACTTCAAGCTTTTCATGAAGTCTTTGAGCTTTCTACCTCCCATCCAATTATTCTTAAACTGAACAATGGGCTTTAAGTGGGTCTGACAGATGGAGTACACAACAGTTTACATCTTGTTTCCTTAGGAAAACAGGCTTGAAATTCTGCCGCATGGAAAGGAACTGTCTACAGGAAGCTCTAACTGTGACACAATATAAAAGCAACTAGATTAGACAGAAATTAAAGCAGTAAGAAAATTGTTTATTGTTCAAGCAAAGAAATTGTTGCTCCAACTCCAACTGTCATAAAATGACAAACTTTACATTTTTAAAACCAACTTAATATATTACATATTAGCATGCCTTCAGTCTTGAGAAACAATGCATTTTAGTGCAATGAAACTAAATAGAATAAATAATTAGGATCTCAAGAGTAAAATTTCATACCATAAATATGTCTGCACATACATGTATTTATATGTTCTCTATTACCACAGTACCCAAACTCTTCAAAATATTAAACATCTCTTTTCCTCCTCAGCTTTCAGGAGACGTAGCTTCATGTTTAAGAGTGTGTGTGCATGCATAAGCGTGTGTGTTTGTGTTTATACTTTTGTATATATGTAACAATCTTAGGAAGAGGCAGATCAAAAGAGTTTGTTTATTTGTGAAAGATCATAAGCCTTGTTCCTCATGCTGTGGGAGCAAAAAAGTTTAAGTCCTGTGTCTGCAAAACTTCTGTTGTGCCCGCTTTAGAACACTCCTTCATTTGCCAAGGATTTTACAGCTGCAGTAGAATTTAGAGGGATATCGTGACACTCGGGTGCTTAAATCCTGTTTCATGGAAGGCTTTGATTATCAGGACAGACTTTGAAATCAAACTCTGCATTCAGTGCATAGCCCGTTGAACTCCAGGGCAAAGTTATCACCATGAACTGTTGCTAAATACGTAGGGCTGCTGTGTGTTACAACTGCTGAGGTTTTTATAACATGAAGCTTTGTTCCTGAGTGTGAGTTGCAGCAATGAAATATGAAGGTCAGTGATGCAAATATTGTTGTGGTCAGGAGTGAGGCTGATAGAAAAGGACACAACGTACAGCTAGTTATGGAAAGAACATTTTTGTTATTAGCAGATTGAAGAGTCTAAGAGAATACCCGTGCTTCAGTATTTGACACAGGTGATCTGTGGTGAAGCCCCCCGCCCTTTCCTGAAGGCAAAAATCCAGTCCCTGTGGATGCTAAATCAATGCCAGACAAGTGCTAATTTTGGCAGGCTATTTAGGATTCAGCATAACCCAGATGCTAGCTCAGATTCACATGGATGCTAGATGCTAACCTTGACAGGGCACTGAGAATTTGGGAAGAAGCTGGTATCCCTCCAATTTCGTACATGCATTCAGACAGGAAAATGAAATTGTAATTTGACTCTTCACATGTGATGCTGCTTTAAAGATTGAGAAATCATTACAATTACCTTCATTAAAAGGATTTCAGGTATTTCAGAACATTGTTTCAGCTCTGAGGATGACAAAGAAACAGTATTTGGTAACCAACAATATATAAAGCAGCAGAGAGCTGCAGCAGAATGATTACAGACATATTTTCTTTATCTTTTGACAGAATGAATGGAGAACACAGAGCATAAATGGTGTCTGTACTGTGCACGGGCTTATGAATGATCTGGTAAGTCTTCATTCACAGGTGGCATTAGAATTGATTTTTCTAACTCCTCATGAGAATGGTTAGGTAGAAGGCAGAAGTTTGTGGAAATCACTTTAACAGAGTGACTGGGTCTTTGGCACTGTTGGAATTTTTGCATATATTATGTTGTGTAACATACATCTATACAATATACATGTGTAACATCTATTTCAAGAAATTATGCTGTTTAGGGATAGCTACAGCAAAGGCTGAAGTAAGCTCAGTTAATCTCTCAGTTTTAAGATAAATTTTTATGCAGATAGCCAGTTACACTGTGCGTGCATTTATCTGTGTATATCAAATGGGCAATTAACAGTACAAGTGCTTGTTTTGTGCAACTGAAAAGGTGTTCATGAGTGCAAGCAGACACACTTTTAGATCTTAAAGCTCATATGCTCTCTAGAATTGGCTTGCAGATCTTCATGATGAGTTCTCTTGGTGTTTACAGCTGTAAAGGCTGATAGTGATTCTTTGCCCTTTAACAAAATTCTACAAACAGTATACAACTCCAGATATTTTCAAAACAAGCAGAAAAAAAATTTATCAAGGCTGGTTTCTATAGGCCTTGGTCACACTTAACTGCCGCTCCCAATACTACTTGTACGTACTTACAGATTGCTGAACATTACCACACAATTTTAAATAAATGTTTTCAGTGAAGCCCAATTTAAAGCTTTCCAAATGTATGTTTTAAATAACAGATGAAAAGTAACAAATATCTCTTCATGTATATTATTAGTTCATGGTTATGTGCTTTTATCCATCAATATGATGAATAAACATTCCCTATAAAATTCCTTACTTTAATAATGCATCTAAATATAATTCTAAAATCTGAAGCCTTTGGAACACTTCTTGAATATTGGAAGCCATTGTGTCATTCCTATCTTGGTGCAAAGTGGGCCAATTGGAATCCACAAAAGTGCATCTCAAGTTATTTCTCAGTGTATTAAACTTAAGCTGTCTCTAAAATTAATCTTTGCTTAAAAGTCATAAAGCAAAATGCATCCGATTTCCTCCCTCCAGGGGCTGATGAGTCAGCTTAGACGCTTTGGGAAGATGAGTTCCCAGCCATGCTGTTTTAACCTCTGGTAGGTGTCATGAGCAGACTACAGACTGCCTGCGGTTCCATCTAGAATGATCTGAAAAAGAATTTTAAAAAATCTTGCTTATTTGAGTATATTCATGTTTTGAAACAATCTGGCATTTCATAATACCAAAGCAGTAGGTTAAAGTCTGGATATGATCAGTTCCTGGTTTAGGTAAATATCTAACTAGATAACACAGGATTATTCACAAATATTTGAACATGTGAGTAGTGAATGAAGCCTGTGACCCCCATGTCAACAAAGACAAGCACATAACACTAACGATTCAGATGTCTAGATAGGACAACGTGTCTGCAAATCGTCTCACTCTGTAAAGGGAACACTTTTTTAACACTTCATAATACATGCTTAGTAAACTGTGAGAAATCCAACATATCTTCAAATAACTCATTGGTCATGACAAAGTACCCAGGGGTGGTTTTGGTGTGTAATCTCTATGACTATGATTAATCTGCAGAACGTAGATATAGCTGACTAACGCCAGACACAGTATCGCTATCTCAGTATCTGCTTTAAAATTGCCGCTACCATCTGGCAATCATTAAATACTTAAAAAAAGTTTTAAACTTCTTGCAGGTGAAATGAAAGGCCTTGAGTTTGTCAGAATATTAGATCTGATTTCTCCCCCTCTCTTTCCTGACATGTCAGCATTTAAAGCCAATCAGAGACTTGTCTTTTATTCTCTGCTTTAGACGTTATTGGTATCTGCTGCAAAGAATATGGAAACTTGGAGTCCAACAAAGAAGTTAAGAATTAACTTTTCCTCAGTTTTAATCACTATCGTGTAGGTGAGCATGTTATATTTATGATTTGGAATCCTTAACAACTGGCAAGAATTTACATTAAATTGACAATAAACATCAAACAAAGATAGCATTTTTTCAGGAGTTCCATGGTGTTGCTGAACAGTAGTTCCGTTAAGAACTTAAAAATAAAAAAAAGCTCTTGTAACGTTCTAAATCTTGATAAACACCAGCAGATGACAGATTCCTAATGAGGCCCATATCGGAAGTACATGTATAGTGGACTAGAAAAAGTGTCTAAAATAAAACAAAGTTTGCAATTCTGTGATATGATACTGTACAGCTCTCAACACCAGTAGTCTCCAAAATCCATGCAATCCTTGGTGGACCCATATGGGACACACTATGTCTTCACACGCTATGGTTCTCTCTTGAGGCCTATAGCTATGTATGGAGAGACTTCTTGGGACTTACCTAGTCCTAGACTGCAGCATCTTTGAATTCACCCTAATAGTTTCTAAAAGAAAATTCCATACCAGGAAAGAGAGAACACCTCAATCAAAAGAGAAGCTCTCTCTATCAGGATTAAGTTAGGGGATTTAAGAGTTACTGGTGAGGTGCAGTCTAAGTTAATGCATAAAACATTTCTTGCCTAGAGATACTGTTATCCTTGTCCCTCACATGTACTTTTCCAGCTTCTCTGTTCCCCCTCAGGGACAAAAATAAAAAATCCTGCAAAATCAGAAAAGGGAAATGGATGGAAATTAGAGGAACCATCTTACCTATAGCCCCCATACTATTTTACTACTGTGACTTGACATTTCATGCTCCCCTGTGAAAGAAATGCCTTATGCCTCTAAGGAATAACAGTTCTGTCTAAATACTAATGGGGTTGCAACACTTTAAAGACCTGCTATTTCTGATGACCACGATGGAAACAGCACCTGTTTCTAAATGTAAACAAAATGCATTCTTTTGCAGCAAGGACAGAATCTCCTTATGGCTATGAAGCACACATAGAAAAATCTCTTAGAAGTGTCAGAAGCAAGGAGGAACATTTTCAGAGACATCTTAGTCACCTATGGGTCTAAGTAGTAACTTCAGATCACCTGCTACCAATGGCAAGCTTCAGTGTTGGGGGTCTACAGATACATGTTCTGGCAGGATGATTTTTTGAGTCTGAAATAGGTACCTTGTTTGATTGTGCCACCAGTGGAAGGAGAGGGGCACCCTGCAAGAGCTGCACAGTGTCTACATTAGAGAACTGTCTATCCAATAACTACACATGCAATTTATGCGTATTAGCAGCGCAACTCAGTACTCCCATGTTCTGAATTTGTAACTGCCTGTAGTCAAAGTGCTTAAAAAACAGGAGTCAGAAGACTTTGTCTGCACAGATACCTGACACAGGTGTGTCAACATATAGCAAAGTCCCAAATTGATGGTTGAGATCAATTAGCAAAGCAGGAGGAGGTAGTGGCAACAGCTTGTCATGATGCTACTCGCTGCAGAACACGCCCAGACAGACCTATAGGGTGCTGGGTCCTCTTTATCTACAGGGGTCAGGTACAACTTGTTGCCTACCAGTAGACCATGCTCCCTTACTAGGCTATCCTATATGCCTGGCTAAGGGGAATTCACTCTTCTCTTTGGTGAAGCAGGTCTACCACACAGCAAGGAATCTAAGGTTTACAAGTCCAAGGAGAGGAAAAATAAAAGGGGAGAGTCATGCAACTGTCTGAGGCCAGTGGCATTTCCCTCAGAAGAGAGCGTTCCGATCATTCACACATTGCTGTATCAGCTTTTTTCATTGTTTTGTTAAATTATTTAGTGAGAAAATTTTTCATATGCATAATAAAGAATGCTGCTGATCTTTCCCCAGCTAGATACTGCAAAGACAACTGGAGGCAAATGTAGTTACGACACTTGGCAGAGAAATGGATTAGCAATGAAAGAAATGGAAGAAGAGATTTGCTTGAGTTTGGTCAGCCTAGAAGTTTGCTGTCTAGTCTAACCTCATCTCCTCAGATCACTTTGTAGTCAGTGGAAGAAGGTCAATACTTCCCAGAGAGTTATTGATCTCATCCACTCTCAAAATCTGTTGAAAGATGAATTGTTCTCTTTCTCTCCACTTACCTTACAAAGCAATTTGTTGGTAAAAATATCCAAGCTGTAACTGGTGAAATATGATCTAATAAAAATACCAGGTACAGCAACTTATTCTGTATGGACTTTATGAAATCAGTATCTCTACTTGCAAGTAAAGCAATTCAATTAAAAGTTTTTTAAAAATTGGAATAAATGTCTATACTCAATTTTTAAAATGGTAGAAATATTTCTACTACCTTACACACTGTCCTTATACAGCATGAACGTCCTGTGGATGTTATAGTGAAGGATTCTGTGTAAAAAATTATTACAAAAATGTGTTGCAAACATACAGAATCACTTTAATGTTCATAACACTTCACTTATTACGTATATCATATTTGCTTTCTTCTTCAGTCTCTAGCGCTAAAGATAATTCTCATCTATTTTTTCATGTCTTTAACAATATCATGAAATATATAGCATAATCTAGGGAACTGTGTTAGTTCAGTCTAACAAGAAGGAAATTGTCTATATGAAGAAAAGAACGAACTATCATTTTGTTTGAGACAAAGCAGGTAGAATGGAAATAAAATGCAGACATACTTTCTAATTATATTTCTTGTAATGAAACAGTCACTGAGAACTTAACTTTTATAGTAGTGTTAAGGAGAGGTAATCTCTGAAACAGTTACAACAATAAAAATAACACAACTTATTCATGCACATCCTTCAATGAAAATGAAAGCATGAAAATGAAAGCTTTACACAAATGCTCTTTAAATATGCAGGATCTGATCTCTTGCATCCAAATGGACATTTCTATGCTGATGTTTAAAACTGACCTCGCCCCATTCAAAACCCATGAGGCATATTTTTCTTCTTGTTTTGGAAATGGGAGTTCCAGGGACAAGCATGTGTAAGATGTGAATGTCTGCATGTGAAGTGGGACTTGGATACCAGTAACTGAAGTCTAAGTAAAATTAAACGCCCAGGGCTCTCAGAATAATAGAAGAGATTAAGATAAGCAGGAGATGCTAGAAGTCATCGGAAAAGCACTTGAAAGGGATTGTTAGAACTGCTGTAACTGGACATAAAAGAAAGATGCTTAAACCAAAAGGTCAAGAAAAAAACAGCACCTTACACTCATATCTCAGAATCTGTTTGCTGGCTGCCATCTGAATATTTGTATCACAAGTCTCTGCAAATCGAAATAAATATTTAATTTGTAAATCCGTGCTCCTACACAGCTTTGACATTCCCTTCCCTTCCCCAGCCCCCCCCCAAAAAAAAAAAAAAAAAAAAAAAAAAAAAGAACAAAGAGTTCTTATCAGCAGTAGTTCTGGAAAGGAATCAAGCTCCATCCAGAGTTTTCAAGTTACCAGAAACTCTCTGTGAAGTCAACAGAGACTATTTAGAAATTACAGAGGGAATGTTTGATTATCTGGGAGCAATCCAGGGAATTCTCAGAGCTAACAGTTTTCCCATTTCCTAAACAGAAAAAAGGTATTTGTGAGAAAATGTTGGATAAGAGCATCATGCTTTGTTTAGAGCACTGAATGCTACTGAAATGTAGTTAAACAACAATTAGTAATGGGAACAAGCACTGTAAACTGCAATCTATTTGCCCAAAGGGGAAAAAAGACTTGTTCCCTTAAGCAAACAGTCACTCACAGCTGTTACTCCTACATGACTTGATTTTTGTTGAATAGTTGTTAAAAGGAAGATTTTACAACATAAGGACAGTACGTTACTCAGTTGAAGAGGGAAACTAATGCTATGAGCATCAACTCAAACATGTCTGCTGCAGTCCTATTAGAAAATTGAACATAATTGGCAGCTTCTGTATCCACTGTAGCGGTTTGCTACAAGCAAGTGAATTCGCCCCAGAAATGTGACTTGTGTTTTGCTAAGACAGAAGAGCTTTGAAGGCCGACAGCTGTTTCTGCCTTGCTTTCTCAGTAGAATTAAGTCAGCAGCTTGCCCCTTATATCTTGTTTTAGTTGCATGCTTCACTTTCAGGAGCCTGCATTTTTGTTATGTTGAAGAAAGCTGGAAAACTGGTGTGTTAATCTTGACCTGCAAATTTCCTAGTGAAGTAGTTGTTACACCTGATTAAGAATTGGTATTTTTAATGAAGTTACCCACTGCATAATAAATGTCTTAGTAAACACATTATACTTGAAGACATTAGTAACTACAAAATCACTGATGTGAATGGACTCAACTTTCACTTACTCAAGTAACAACTAGTATCTCAATACCTCTAGTCATTTCTACTTAAATATACTGAAGAAAGCTTTAGGTAAAGCCTGGCAATATTGAAATTTCTTTACCCTCAGCCTTTTGTCAAAAGAGTGTTCCACTGCTACAAAGACATGTAGATACTACATCTGGCAAAACTTTGTATTTTAAGAGTAGTAAGTCAAAATACTAAAAGAAATTACCTTTTTCTACCTGAAAAGGGCTATCTATAGCAGATGGAACTTATAGTTAGCATGAAAAGAACAAAAAAGTACAATATTCAGTGTTTACAAGAAAATACCCTGAAAGGATTACAGCATTCCCAGGAAAATTTCTGCTTACCAGATCCACTGCTGCTCACTTGAGTTGTTTTTCCATCATCTTCATCATCGCTATCACAGTTTAATGGCTGAAAAGTTATTTCTGACTCTGTGTCAACTTGATTAGCATCTGGCTCTTGCTCAGCAAAGCTTCGCAATGCCACGAGGCGGTGATGTATTGCTGCATACAGGTATCCAGTGTCTTTTGAGCTTGCCTGCAGAACATAAAGTGCATACAGACCAAACTGAGAAAAATCTCTATTTTTCACAGAGAATCTGACTGAGAAATGTTCAAATGTAATGGAAAAGCTGTATTTTGTCCTTCTTAATAAAAAAAAAATCCATTTAAGATTCACACTTAATAATTCATTTCAGAAAATAAATTTAAATACAAATACTGTCAAGTTTTTTGAAATGATTTGAATTTTATAATATGTAGCTGTTGATTATTTTCTCTGTAGTTACAAGAAATACAAGCTAAAAAATTATTTCTTCTGAAGAATGGCTCAGTTTGTACTAAGTACTTGATATTCCAGACAATTCCTGAATATGATTCTAGAAGTAATAAAGCACTGAATTGTTAATATATGTATTGCATTTTGGTTTACAGAATAAATAAGAATTTTAAAACCGAACTAGAAAAATTAATTGTTATTATAAAATGTAAAGATACTATGAATTCTGCTGTTACTGTAGAACAGAAGATGAGCATCATCGAGAAGGGTATTGAGAACTAGATGCGGCAGCATTTTGCCAGTACATAAAACCTTCATGCGGCCATGTCCTGAGTACTGTGTTCTGTTCTGATCACCATATAAAATAGATAGCAAAGGAAACAGTAGGGATCCATGCCCTCACATGCCTAATACAGCACTTAAGGACGATGGAGGTCAGTGAGGTCAACAGACCATACAACGTGGCCGTACTTGCTTGTGCTTCCTAAAAGCACTGCATTTAGGCGCTGCCAGAAGTGCCAGTAGGGTCCTTATTTTGTTCTTATGAAGCAAATCATCCACCAGAGGGTAACTGAATGTGTATGGTCTTCTGTAGCCCAATTCATCACTTCTGTGCATCATGTGGAGTAATTTCTATCTGTATCGCTTGGCAACAGAAGAAATATTTCTTATTTGGATTGGAATGACACATTTCAGTGTGTATAGGTGGAAAAGCTACATGAATGGGGGAACAGCAGCAGATCAGGATTGCCTTCTGTGCTACCCAGACTTGCAGCAGCAAACAATTCTCTCCCTACAGCCAGGCAAAGAAGAAAGCAATTCAGAGTTGTTCAGATGCCTCAACTACAAATGGAATTCTCAGTGGACAAATCTGAGCTCTCAAGATAACGCAGCTCTTCACAAAATATAGGGTCATAAATATGAAAAAGGCAGCTATTCAGTCCTATCATTTCTGTCTGTAGTTTTCTACTTATTCATTCAAAAGCCCGAGTTCCTCTGTCACTTTAATCTAATGTGAACTTCAGCTTCTGCCAAGAGGGGTGGACTCACCTCCATGCATCCTCTGACTCTTCATTCCTACCTCTCCGTTGTTCCAGTACCACCATTAGGGCAGTCACAGGTGAACAGAATCAAACTAAAAAACTAGTTTGGCAAAAAGGAACAAAACCACGCGGATTAGTTCTCTGATCTGCCTCACTCATAGCTAATTCCAATGCCACCAAAAGCAAGGAGGGAGAAACAAGCATGAGGGTAGAGGGCAGGGTCAGCCCTTTGTGCAAACCTGGGTGAGTACTACAGGACCAACCTAATGGAGTCTTGTGGACTGCCTCCTTTGTACTCACCATCATATGACTCTTCTCCCTCACTCATGAGAAGCCCTTCGGATAATATCAGTGAACCAAATGTATCAATCATTCATGTGACATAGGAAAAACAATTTTAAATGTCAGATAAAAATATCTGCTGGTGCCTTGGAGGAGTGGGCTACACTGGCTACTAGACCAGCCTGATTTACGTGCCAAGGCTTTGTTGATGCCTGCTGGGTGTCTCATGCATTGACCAATCTGCCTTCCACACTCAGGAGTCCCCATGTTATTTTGGATGGATACCAGCTATAGGGATGGATACCATCCCTATAGCAACCCTTGCCACATGCATACAGCTATCTCAGTTTCCTTATCCATGTCTTTTTTACTCTCCACAAGTGCGACGACAGAATTTCAGGAATCTTTACATCTATACATGCTAGAAAAACTACAGCACATCTAGAAATCTAGGACATTTCTAATTCTCAGATGCAGACCAGCTGTGCAGTACAGCCATAGTTAAGTAAATCACTGTTTGAAAGTGACAGACTTACAATGCTTGCATATATAGTGCATGGTGCTTTGCTTGTGGATGATACGTGACACTTCCTGAAAGTGGTGATTTATTTTTTTTGCCCAGGAGGCTGAACCCTTCCCAGAAAGGTCTACTGGGGAAAACAGAGGCATCCTTAAACTCACGTTGATGCTCTCCCTTGCCAACCTAGGACATACGTGCTATTTATTTGCAAATAAGTCCACCGCATTTCCATCCGCAACTTCTCAGCCCTTGCTAAAGAAAACCAGGATTCCCAAGACTATTGTCTTACCTGAGGTGACATCACAAAATCTGTGTTCTCCTCAACTGAGAAATGGAGGTCCTACACTGGATGGATTATTGCAAGCACTGTGTCAAGAACCATGGCAGAAAGCTGCTGCTTTGTACCAACGTAACTTATGAATATGCAACCACCTGTGTAGAAATTCTTAAAACGTTGCTACCTACCGTATGAAAGAGTAATTGCTGCATATGACCCTGGAATGATATCCAATCTATCAGTGGAATAAGAAACAACCTGGAAATGTCTGTTGTAAGGCCATATTCTATCTTCACACCTTTTTTTTTAAATACCAAGGGATAACACTTCTAACTAATTTCATAATAAAAGACATGTAACAGCTAAGCTAAGCACAGTCTGACAGAGCATAAAAGGCCATTTGCTAAAACCAAAGCCTCAGCAAGTCTTCAGAATCCTACATGAAATGGGAATTTGGGTGGATTTTTTCTCTTGCTTACCTGAATTAGAAATACTTGAACAGAATGGTTCTCTTGGTCTGTTGCAGTGAAGCACAGGCTTGTTCTGTTTGCTCTTTGTATAACCATTTGATCCCAGAGTCGGGTGTTGAGAATCAGTCTCAAGCTGCCTTGATTTCGCATAACTAAAATAAGAAGGTTTATATGGTAAGTCAAGTCATTGGAACCATCTTGATTTTTACTGCAACATTTTTCTCTACCACTTGTATACACAACTAATATTTTTATGAATTACTCTTTTTAATTTGGTCTAAACCTGACATGGTGAGATTTCTTATTTTTATTATTTTTTTAAATACAAAACTATATTTGTTTCTTTCAATACATCTGGCATACAAAGCAAATAATGTGCTGAAACTGTGCAATACAGTACAAAAAATGACAACAGAGTAAAAAACACATTCCTGAAGTGACTTGAAACGGTGCCCCTGAAAAAGCAGAATCAACAAAGAGCAAACTGTCAGGCTAGTGACTGCGCTAAAGATATGCTGCAGTAGAAATAAACAGAACCTAACAACATATGCAAGCGTGAATGTACAAGTGAAAAATGCCCAGTGCCTCAGTCCGTAACACAACTTTATCAGGCAATGTTAAAAAGATTCTCATCGACTTGACTTAAATGAAACTAGCTACTCAGTTTTAAACGTTCTGAAATAAACTTATTCTGCCCAGCAACAGTACAAGTTATTTAGTGTTTTGTGTATATGTTATTTGGTTATTTAATTCTTACTCAGCCTTGACTGCAACATTCCACGCTTATTTCTAGAAGTGTCATTAAGCCTCAGTGATCCTCTGCCTCTTTCAATCCAGGTTAAAGAAAGCTTATTAAATAAAAACAGCTTGCAGTTGATCTGAAAGAAAAATACACCATGGAAAATGCCAGCCAATGTTCATTTTATTGGTTCTAAAACTTTATGTTTTTAAACCTTTTGATATGGCTTTTAATATATCTATATGCATGTGGACAAAGATAGATACATAGATATATCACCATTATTACATAAAATGAAATGGCTCCTGGATCTGTGCTAAACTTTCTGCTAGTCATGGAAAACTTTCAGCGTGAATCCCAGTTTACTTTTTCAATTAGTTCATCTTCATTAATTCTTCATCTGTGATATCCACTAATACAGATGAATTTGTTACAAGTATTCTACAATCTTATTCTCTCGCTCATTAGAAACATTATGCAGCCCAGTACCATAACTAAGAGACTACTCCTCCAAATACAGTAAAACTTGCATGTTCTGACAAGACAGAGGATTTAATAAATGATAAAATAATGTAACTGTCAATGTTAAGATTTTTAAAATCATATACATCATTGCTATTTTCTGAGAAAATAACAGTTAGAAGATGAAGAATAGCAAGATGCGTCCTGCTGGGCCAGAAAGATAATTGATATTTTATATGAACTATAAAACTACTTTGACAACACATTGCTTTTTTCCCCAGAAAGTTTTGTCATAAAAAAATCTTTACTCAAATCACTTCCAACTTTGAAGTTTTAGTTACTGCTGGTATCCTGTGTAGATGCTTATAAAATACAACTGTAGAATGAAGTTCTGAAGCAGTCACCTACTGAAAGGGACTAAATTAACTAAATAACTAAAATAACTAAAATAAACAAATATAATATGCAAAATAAAGTATCAGCCTACAGAAAAATGTGTTAGCAGAGGCATATCTTAAAAAAGTGAAAATTTAAAATATAAACTGAAGTCATTTTCAGATTGCTGCAATCTGTAATAGATCTGGATATTCTCTTCAACAACAAAACTGCTTACCGTCAAGGGCTTTATGAAATACGCACCTGCAACACATTTTGTTCTGCTTCTTCTCCAGTTATAACTTCAACTTTATCTAACAGAATTTTCTCCACTGGCTTGGAAATACCAGCAGCTGCTGATTCAATTAGTGTTGCATTCCTCAACAAAGCTGTTCCTGTAGGGGGAAAAAAAAAAGGAAATCCTTTCTGTACAGGGAATATTTTCAGGACAAAAAAACTAGCACATAGGATAGCCTCAGTAATCCCTGTGGCGTCTGGTATTATTTAGTGTTATTAATAAGTTTTTGGCAAAAGCAGTAAATGGAAGAGAAAAAGAAAAAGGCTGGGATACTGCAAAATGTTTCACCTTATTAGTTTAATTTTGAATGGAACATGGTTCTCTGCAGTTGCAGAGGCTTGCCCCAAGGGACAACTTGCAGAAACAAGCCCTAAATAATTAGAAGTTGATTTTCCAAATGAAACTGGTCTGTCATATTGCTGTGCAGATTAATAAATAATGAAAGACACGTGTCACATTATTCAGAATTGTAACACATATACAGTGAATATTTGACAGGAGCATGAAAGGACAAGATTTGAGAGGAACAGTATTATTACAAAATTTTGTCTATTTGCATAATCTATAGATGTGTTCCTTAGGATTTTATTTTTTTTTTTTTTTCACTTGTAGGAATGTTCATACAAAGTAAGAGGATCCAATACATCCATTAGTAAAGAGGGGTGCAAAATTTTGCAAGAGGGCTCCAGACAGGGGCCTACTTGGGATTTCCTCACAGTCTAAGTTTAGGTGGCTTGCCTAGTAGAAAAGCTCACACCAGAATCGTAGAATCATAGAATTGTTGAGGTTGGAAGGGACCTTTAAGATCATCAAGTCCAACCATTAACCTAACCTGACAAAACCACTTCTAAACCACTTCTAAACCATGTTCCCAAGTACCATGTCTATCCTTTTTTCAAACACTTCCAGGGACGGCAAATCCACTACCTCCCTGGGCAGCCTATTCCAATGTTTGATAACCCTTTCAGTGAAAAAATGTTTCCTAATATCCAATCTAAACCTCATCTGATATAACTTGAACCCATTTCCTCTCATCCTATCACTTGTCAACTAGGGAGAAGAGGTCAGCCCCCTCTTCTCTACAACCTCCTTTCAGGCAGTTGTAGAGTGATAAGGTCTCCCCTCAGCATCCTCTTCTCCAGGCTGAACAACCCCAGTTCCCTCAGTCGTTCCTCATAAGACTTGTCCTCCAGACCCCTCACCAGAGTCACAAACAACCCCTGAAATCTGTCTGTAGAGAAGTTTCAGTCCTACAATTAGGATACAAATACAGCAAAGTAATTTATATGAGCAGTCATAAAATACAAGCAGCCGACAGCTTAAAATTGTAGTGCACAAATGCCGTCCAAAAGGCATTCACAAAGTCCATTGCATTTTTTTCAAATAATATATAATAATAATGTGTAATAAATAAGAATAATAACAACAATAATCTGTAAAACTCTATCCTTTGCTCAGTAACTTAGATCATTCATTCTGAAGTTAGTCCAGTTCTAATGTCATAAAGCAAACTGTAGCTGCTTTCTGAACACAGATTTTGGCACATACTGCAAGTGTAGTAGTGACTGGATAACTTGAGAATAGATGAATATTATTGACCACTGCTTATTTGAAATCCTCTAAGATACAGAGAAATATATAATACTAAAGCTAACTGTATTTGTTTGCAGAGTATGCTTACTTGTTTGTGGGCTGACATGAAAAGATTCTATGTACACAGATGTTATTTCTCCTTTGTATGAATCAGCTTCCTCACACGATTTGGGATGCTTTTCTGGACTCTAGAAAAAAACAGGGCAAATAAGAATTCATATTTAAATAAAATGGCTATGCTACTTCATATCAAACAGAACATAGAATTATTTAATGCATACCTGGCTGAAGATTAGCAATTGTAATACTTTAAGAGTAAAAACTGACTCAGATAATACAATTTCAGTCTCTAGTGGAAGTAACTTTATTATCATAAAATCAGTACATCATTCTTCCCCCAAGAAGAACGACCTCTTTGTATGGTCCTGGACTAGGTTTTAAATCCACTGAAAGACTTAGATGTTTAAGTACCAGCTAATTTTCAGTTTAAGCACTTAAGCCACAGAAGAATAGTTTAAAATTCCCAGACACCACAAAATTAACCTCAGAGGAATTAAAGACTTCCATGACCTTCAGTTTTTTCTGGTAAAGTTTCTTTGGCATGTGTAAATAAATGCTTCTGGCTCCTGACAATGCTCAGTGGCTCAACTCCTACCATATAACTAAATCCTGGTCAGAAGTCATAACCCAGACCTATGGTTGCCAAGCTTTTTCACTGACAGATATGCATACTATTCTCATTCTTCTTCTACTAGAAATTGAATTTCCATTCCATTTTAAATGGTGCAGTCCTCAACTTGGGAACCACCTTTTTGTCTGAGTTTCCTTCATGACTTGATCCATTAAGCTGTCTCACAGCGTGCTCAATATAGTTTAACGTGGACGCTATCTAGGATGGGTGTTTGATTTTCCCCTTATACTAATTTCTCCCATCTTTTGACAGTTATGATAGAAACTCTTAGAGCACTGGGGACCACATTTTTTTGTCTCATATTGTGGCTGTCCCACTTTACATGGAATACACAAAAACCCTTCTTCAGGTCAAAAAATGAGCAAAAGAGAAGTGCATACTGGTATGGGTTAGTAATTAGGGTACTTATCTAGGATGGGGAAGATAGGAATGCCTACCCCTCCTGCAATAAATATTTAGATATTTTCTCCTCAACAGTCGTTGGAATCATATTTACTCACATCTTTAAAAGAACAAGAGGAACTAAAAACAATCAATCTCTGAAAAAAATTCTAAGTACATTAACCTCGATAAAAAGACTGGCAGCATTTACAGTTCTTACCAAAACTCTCTCAACCATATTTTCTCCAAATACAAAATCAGAATTGCTGCTGTTTTGTACAGTTCTGTCTTTGAACAGCTGACTTCTGTGGGAACAAAATAACATAAGAATGTGATTCACAACTATTTAGAACCTTGTAAAAAATATAAATAAGTCCGTGCATTTACTTTACCACACGTTACATTAAAGACAAACAAACAATGACCAAGTAATCAAATTCTTTAAGAGAATCTGAAAATATTCTCCACATAACATCTCACAAAAGGAACAGAGAGTATCACATGGTATTTCATTAAGATTATTGAGGATGTTCCTTAAAAGCAAAGAACAAGAAGCAAAACAACATGCCTCCTCATCCTCCTCAGGGAAGTGTCTCATTCCAGAAATTTTAATGAGTTGCATTTGTTTTTGTGACGGTGTGCTCCCCCCCTCTTCAACCTGACCTTGATCTCTTGAACCCTGGCCAAGGCAAAACCACCAGTAGCAGTCATAATGTGTGTGTTTGGTCATGATAGCTGCATCCGATCAATGTGGATTCCAGGGAGACAATAGCCAAGGGCTAACTTGAGCAATTCATCCACCTAATCACAGTAATGGTACTCAAGCCAGATTTGGAAGAAACTAACATCTGTGGTTGGTTTGCAAATATGACTGGAAGAAACTAACATTTGTTTTCAGTATGCAAATATGGTTATAAGTCAATCATCTTACCCATAAAACAGCCCAAGAGCCCTGTCCTGGTTCCGTCAGGGATAGAGTTAATTCTTCCAAGGAGCTGGCCTGGCACATGGGTATTCCATGCTATGTGAACCATGCCCAGTCTAAAGCTGGAGCTGGCCAGGGGGAGGATGCAGGAAATCACTGCTTGGGAGGGGGCTGGGGCTTCCGGGTCCAGGTGGTACCAGTTGTACAGTAATCGTGTTTGTACATTCCTCTATCACTGTTATTGTTGTTGTTTCCCTCTTTCCTTTGCTATTCTGTTAAACTCCCTTTAACTCAAACCACAAGTTTTGCCTTTTTCTTCTGACTCTCCCCCCTATCCCACAGTTGCAGGGAGGGGTGGTGAGCGAGTGGCCATGTGGTTCTTTGTTGCCAGCTGCAGTTAAACCACGACAAGCCCTTTGAACTCTCCTGAATGGCAGCAGCATCGGGCTGCACACCAGGATGTCCCCTTGGGTAAGGATGCCTCTCAAGGTTACACCTCGAGGCTGAGAGATTCCTTGCCACAACAGATCCTTGGTAAGTGACTAATAGCATGCTAAACTTTAAAGCTTCACTAAGATTATACCTTAGATTCATTGTGCTTATTATCACAATCCAGGAAGTTCCTGGAATGCATCAACAATAACTTCCTCCTCTCAGTGACAGAGGAGCCAATGAGGAGAGATGACATGCTGGACCTTGTTCACACAAACAAGGAGGGGCTGGTGGGGAATGTCATGCGTAAGGGCAGCCTTGGCTGCAGTGACCATGAGATGGTGGAGTTCGAGATCCTTAGGGCAGCAAGGAGGACACACAGCAAGGAGGACACACAGTAAGCTTTCTTGAAGTTTGCTACCCTGAACATCATGAGAGCAGGCTTTGGCCTCTTCAAGGATATGCTTGGTGGAGTACCGTGGGATAAACCCCTGGAGGGAAGAGGGGCCAAGAATGATGGGAAATATTCAAGGACCACCTCTGCCAAGCTCAGGAGCTATGCACCCCGACAAAGAGGAAGTCAGGCAAAAATGCCAGGAGGCCTGCATGGGTGAACAAGGGGCTCCTGAAAAATCTCATACAGAAAAAGGAAGCCTACAGAGGGTGGAAGCACTGACAGGTACCCTGGGAGGAATACACAGAAATTGCCCAAGCAGAAAGGAATCAGGTTAGGAAAGCTAAAGCCCAGGTAGAGTTAAATCTGGCCAGGGAAGTCAAGGGCAACAAGAAAAGCTTCTATAGGTATGTCAGTGACAAAAGGAAGACTAAGGAAAATGTCAGCCCACTCAGGAAGGAAAAGGGAGACATGGTCACCTGGGATATGGAGGAGGCTGAGACACTCAGCAACTTTCTTGCCTCAGTCTTCACTGGCAAGGGCTCTAACCACATTGCCCAAGTTGCAGAAGGCAAAGGCAGGGACTGGAAGAATGAGGTACCGACCACTGTAGGAGAACACCAGGTTCAAGACCACCTAAGGAACCTGGAGGTGCACAAGTCCATGGGACCTGATGAGATGCATCTGTGGGTCCTGACGGAACTGGCAGATGAAGTTGCCAAGCCACTATCCATCATATTTGAGAAGTTCGTGGCAGTCTGGTGATGTTCCCACTAACTGGAATAGGGGAAACATAAGCCCCATTTTTAAAACGGGAAAAAAGGAAGACCCAGGGAACTACAGGCTGGTCAGTCTCACCTCTGTGCCCGCCAAGATCATAGATCAGATCCTCCTGGAAACTCTGCTAAGGCACATGGAAAATAAGGATGTGATTGGTGATAGCCAGTATGGCTTCACTAAGGGCAAATGGTGTCTGAAAAACTTGGTGGCCTTCTACGACAGGGTTAGACCAATGGTGGATAAGGGGAGAGTAACAGATAACATCTACATGGACTTGTGCAAAGCATTTGACACCATTCCGCATGACATCGTGACCTCTAAATTGGAGAGACATGGATTTGATCAATGGACCACTCGGTGGATAAGGGACTGGCTGGATGGTCGCACTCAAAGGGTTGCATTCAATGGCTCCATGTCCAAGTGGCGAGCAGTGACAAGTGATGTTCCTCAGGGGTCAGTACTGGGACCAGTGCTGTTTAACTTCTTTGTCAGACACATGGACAGTGAGATTGAGGGCACCCTCTGCAAGTTTGCCAATGACACCAAGCTGTGTGGAGCAACCAACACGCTGGAGGGAGGGGATGCCATCCAGAGGGACCTGGACAGGCTTGAGAGGTGGGCCTGTGCAAACCTCATGAAGTCCAACAAGGCCAAGTGCAAGGTCCTGCATGTGGGTCAGGGCAATCCCAAGCACAAATACCAGCTGGGCGGAGAATGGGTTGAGAGCAGCCCTGAGGAGAAGGACTTGGGGGTGTTGGTTGATGAGAAGCTCAACATGAGCCAGCAATATGTGCTTGCAGCCCAGAAGGCCAAATGCATCCTGGGCTGCATCAAAAGATGCATGGCCAGCAGGTTGAGTGAGTTGATTCTGCCCCTCTACCCTGCTTTTGTTGAGACCCCACCTGGAGTACCACATCCAACTCTGGGGTCCTCAACATAAGAAGGACATGGGCATGTTGGATTGAGTCCAGAGGAAGGCGATGATCAGAGGGCTGGAGCACTGATGCTATGAAGACAGGCTGAGAGAGCTGGAGTTGTTCAGCCTGGAGAAGAGAAGACTCTGAGGAGACCTTGTAGCAGCTCTCCAGTATCTAATAGGGGCCTACAGAAAAGCTCGAGAGGGACTTTTTACAAGGGCATGTAGTGATAGGACGAGGGGTAATGGCATCAAACTGGAAGAGGGTAGATTTACATTAGCTATCAGAAAGAAATTTTTCACTATGAAGGTGGTGAGGCGCTGGAACAAATTGCCCAGGGAAGTTGTGGATGCCCTATCCCTGGAAGTGTTCAAGGCCAGGTTTGTGGCCCTCCTCTGGACCTGCTCCAACAGGTCCATGTCCTTCTTATGTTGGGGACTCCAGAGCTGGACACGGTACTCCAGGTGGGGTCTCACGAGAGCTGAGTAGAGGGGCAGAATCGCTTCCTTTGACCTGCTGGCCACGCTTCCTCTGATGCAGCCAAGGATATGGTTGGCCTTCTCAGCTGCGAGCACACATTCACAGAATTCACAGAATTGTTAGGGTTGGAAGGGACCTCTGGAGATCATCTAGTCCAACCCTCCTGCCAGAGCAGGGTCACCTACAGCACGTTACACAGGACAGCGTCCAGGCGGGTTTTGAATGTCTCCAGAGTGGGAGACTCCACCACCTCTCTGGGCAGCCTGTTCCAGTGCTCCACTACCCTCAAAGTAAAGAAGTTCCTTCTCATGTTAAGATGGAACTTCCTATGTTCAAGTTTATGCCCATTACCCCTCGTCCTATCACTGGGTGCCACTGAAAAAAGACTACTCCCATCCCCCTGGCATCCTCCCATTAAGTATTTGTATGTATTAATAAGATCCCCCCTCAATCTTCTTTTCTCTAGACTAAAGAGACCCAAGTCCCTCAGCCTTTCCTCATAAGAAAGGTGCTCCAGTCCCCTAATCATCTTTGTTGCCCTTTGCTGGACCCTCTCCAGCAGTTCCCTGTCTTTCTTGAACTGGGGAGCCCAGAACTGGACACAGTACTCCAGATGCGGTCTCACCAGGGCAGAGTAGAGGGGGAGGATGACCTCCCTCGACCTGCTGGCCACACTCTTCTTGATGCACCCCAGGATGCCATTCGCCTTCTTGGCCGCCAGGGCACATTGCTGGCTCATGGTCATCCTGTTGTCCACCAGGACTCCCAGGTCCCTCTCCACAGAGCTGCTCTCCAGGAGGTCAGCCCCCAACCTGTACTGGTGCATGGGGTTATTCCTCCCCAGGTGCAGTACCCTACACTTACCCTTGTTGAACTTCATAAGGTTTCTTTCTGCCCAACTCTCCAGCCTGGCGAGGTCACGCTGTAAGGCAGCACAGCCTTCTGGCGTGTCAGCCACTCCTCCCAGTTTTGTGTCATCAGCAAACTTGCTGATGGTACACTCTATCCCTTCATCCAGATCATTGATGAATATGTTGAACAAAACTGGGCCCAGTACTGACCCCTGAGGGACACCACTTGTTACTAACCTCCAACTAGACTCTGCGCCACTAACCACAACCCTCTGAGCTCTATCTGTAAGCCAGTTCTCAATCCACCTCACTGTCCATTCATCTAAGCCACACTTCCTAAGCTTTCCTGTGAGGATGATGTGGGAGACAGTGTCGAAAGCCTTGCCAAAGTCAAGGTAGACAACATCCACTGCCCTCCCCTCATCCACCCATCTAGTTACTTTGTCATAGAAGGCTATCAGATTAGTCAGACATGACTTCCCCTTGGTGAATCCATGTTGACTACTTCTGATAATCTTCTTTTCATCCAGGTGCTTTGAGATGGTGCCCAGCACAAGCTGTTCCATCATCTTTCCAGGGATGGAGGTGAGGCCGACCGACCTGTAGTTTCCTGGGTCATCCTTCCTGCCCTTTTTGAAGACTGGAGTGACATTGGCTATCCTCCAGTCCCCAGGCACCTCCCCTGTCCTCCAGGACCTTTCAAAGATAATGGAGAGCGGCCCAGCACTGACTTCCCCCAGCTCCCTCAGCACTCGAGGGTGCATCCCATCAGGCCCCATGGATTTGTGTATATCCAGTTTATCTAACTGATCTCTAACGTGCTCCTCATCAACCAAGGGATAGTCTTGCTTCCCCCAGACTTTCTCGGTTACCTGCAAAGTCTGGGTCTCCCGAGGACTGGCCAAGTGGTCTCTGACCTGGTCCTCCTCAACTGAGGGGAAATTTTCCTCCCTCCAGACCTTCCCCCTTGCCTCCAGGGTATGGGATTCGTGAAGGATAGCTTTAGATAACCAAGTATGCCTTGCCATTGAATCTTGTTAAACCACTGTCGCATTTACTATGAAACTTTGTTAAATTGCTGTTTTATATCAATAAATATATTGGTGCTTCTCTCTTATGGGTGAAGTGCATCACTCCTTCTGCGACACTTTACCTGTTTCCTTTTGCTCCACGAAAAGACTACCAGCAATTAACAATTTTCCCTTCATGTTGGTGCAGCTGTGGTACCCTTCAGAATAACGTACTCTCCAGGGCCTTACAGGCACTCCTTGGTCATCCACCTAACATCGTGGCTTTCCAAGATGGAAAGAGGCAGAGGCAGTGTATTCTAATGCACACACTTTCAATTCACATAAATACTGCAAAGATGTAGAGGTTAGATAGCAGATGGCTTATGACGAGGCATAGCTAAAACAGGAAAGAAAGATCTTCTTTCCATTTTTCAATGGCCTGTTCCATAGATATACTTAAAATGAGAAGTGAAGAAAGCTAAATACTTGCAATCCCTTGATACTGGCCAACTATACTTTGGGGAAAGAGATCTGGGAGAAAATTTCATAGAGTAGGTAAATGACTTTACATTTAGGATCTGGAGTGTGACTGGTTTGGTCAGAAGCTACATTAAAATACTTGTCCTTTTTCTTGTCTGTCCCTTTTTCCTTCTTAGTGTCTCAGGTCTTCCAGATAAAAAACATTAATTTATTTTTTGCATTGCCATCCTGAGTTTAACTTCTCTCAGTTAGCCTCTTACCTCTCAGGAAGTTTTAAGAGAAGAAGGTGAATGTGTTTTTAAATAGTGACATAGTCACAAGTTATAAAATGTACATTACTTGTGGATTCCATTCAAGAATATTCTAACATAAGTAAAGTTGTGATTTGACCTGCTAATTACATAGACACTTTAAATTAACAAGATCCATTTTTTATACATGTGCCTAGAAGAGACCTTGTAAATGTCTTTGCATGGTTTGGGTTTTTTTTTTTTTTTAGCAAAAGCTTATAGGTTGTTCATGCTTTCTGTAGAGCTTAATCACTACATCTCTTGCTGGCAAAGGCAAAACCATCCAAGTTCTTGTCTCTTTCTGTTCCAGAAGGACAATTTGGCAGGAAGATGATGTGATGTTCTGTCAAAACTGCATACTTCAGCACCACTTATCTGCTCTTCCAGATCATTTATAACCCTTGGGAGGGCTTAACAGCACGTATGTCATGCAGAGGATATTCCTGTTAATGAGCTGGGTTTGCTGCCAGAACTTTGATGACTGGCTCTAAAACTTAGTTTCTGTGTTCACAACTACAGTGTGCTTGAAATTTCTTCACATGGATGAAGGAATTCCCAAGTACAAGTTATCTCCATTTTACACTTAAGGAAAAAAATATTCCTTAACATTCTTATGCTTGATATGTTGCTAAGACCAAGAGCAAGTAAGAAAGAGAAATCAGAAAATGTGTCTCTTTTTAGCCTTGAAGCCTTTCATACATGCTTTGGGCCATGAATGGGGAATCTGAAGTGTGTTTAAACTAATGAGTTTCTTATCCTTAAGAAAGCTCGTTACTGAAATTCACTGAATTGTGAGCAATTTTCACCCTGAAATTTTGTCTGCTACTTCTAGGCTGCTCCAGTAGCAACTTAGTAAGGACAGCACTCCAAAAAAGCTAAAACCCAGAAACTAGAGCCTTGTCTCAAAGAAATAATGTGGGAAATGGATTTCAATTATTTTCAGAAATGGAAAGGAAAAAGAATCAGTGCATGATCTTTCTTTTTTAAGACAGTTAACTGGAAGTGCCAGCCTTAAAGTCCTTTTAAAACCTCAATACCCTTATGTTGCCGCAGGACAAGAACAAAGTGTGCCAGGGATAACATTGCCATGGAGATGCAAACCACAGGCACTGAATTCAGGGAATGACTGCTAACAAGGAAGAATGGGAGAAGGAGCAATGTGGATAAGATATTGGAAAGGGACTATGGAAAGGGAGTAGATCCAGGTACTGTCCTTCTCAGAGTGTCCAGAAGGATCTGAGTAGCTGCCACTTACAGTGCTGACCTTGCAGTTTTCCAAGCAAATCCTTCTGCAAAGCTGAATACAGGACCAGAAGCCTGTGTTTTCACAGCATTATATTTCTGTCACTTAGGACACAATCTCCTTTCCAAGCTTTTAATCAGACTTGAGAAACTGCAAATGTCTCTTTTTCAGTTCATTACTACAGCCCGTTCAGGAAATTGAAACTGTTGGTGACTTCCTGGGGCACAGACATCTGCAGCAACTGCAGAGGGCTAGCAAACCATTTTCATTCATCTCTGTACAGAACTGTACCACATAGAGAAGAGGTGGAAGAGGAGCGAAAGTTAGAGGGACGTTTGCAGGCAGCAGTAATCCCTGTTGTTGAGTCTCTCTGCATTTTATTTTTTGTAGATAAATGTCAATAGTTACACCTTGGCTGATAATTAAAAACAGATCTAAAAAAATATTTTCTTAGCAATGAGCAGGACTGGCGGCAACGTTCACCATTGTTTAGCATGTATATGAAGTCGAATAAAGTTGTTTGTTTGAATACTTGTCAATTTATCTATGAGAAAACAGCTGTGCCAAAAAGATTTTACTGAAGTATTTTAAAGCATCAGTCACTTAATACA
Organism: Charadrius vociferus; assembly: GCF_000708025.1. Classification (NCBI taxonomy): domain Eukaryota; kingdom Metazoa; phylum Chordata; class Aves; order Charadriiformes; family Charadriidae; genus Charadrius; species Charadrius vociferus. The sequence continues at coordinate 2,770,460 of NW_009646931.1, read as the reverse complement.
GATCAGAAGAATGGCAATTACACTCCCCTGCAATCTCAGAAGAGCAGTAAGCACCTAGTTGTATTTAAATTAGTTTTCAACTTGTCAAATAAACCACAACTGCCATATACTGAATTATCGAGGCACAAATACCCCAAGCAGATGAGCAATTCCTCTTTTAAAAAAGAAATACCATAAGCCCTTTTAAGTCATGTAACTTGTCAGCACTGAAACACTGCATTGCATTTCTCTAGCCATCTACTTCACAAGAGAAAGATACCTATCTTTTCCTAGATATTGTGCAGGTGACAGAAGGTAAATAGACTTGGAGTAACAATACCAACTGATTTTGAAGTCAGTACCGTCTTCCCTTTAGCTTTTCCAGTACATGTATTACCATCATTCTGAATCTGCTAAAAATCCAGCATGCTGTGTTGCTCCATGTTGTCCTCACAAGGCATCACCACAGCATTCATTGTGGTAGAAGAGGACAGGCTGGCTCCTCCAGAATCACAGTGAGCATCTGCCCTCTAATGATACTCTATTTGTTGATAAGGATTAAGATCAGAGTTGTCTGTGCATCTAAAAATCCCTTATCTCCTCAGAACCCCAGCACTGTGCATCCCAAATGTTGTGTGCAGGAACCTTTATCTGTGGCCCATCCAGCCCTGAAGAAGACTCCTTTGCAGTTAACATGTTCTCTGCCCTCTTTGGATGGGAGGGGGAAAGGAGGCAACATCACAAATGTGTTATCTGTGGCCCTAGCAATTTTGAAACGTCATTCTGTCGTCATAACTGATCTCAGGTGTATTGTGATGCTCACAACTTCCAGGTAAATAATCCTCATCAACGACCAGCAAGCAGTATTAATACCCACAAGATAACCTGCTGGCTAACCACAGACCTAACATTCTCATAAGCCAGTCTCCTGAGAGAGGTAACAGCCCACTTTTGCACCAGTATGAGCTCTTTCAGTCATACACAGAGGCAAGGGCATGGGGCAATGTCCTAGTCCAACGAAATCAGCTTCCTCATGCAGAAAGTCTGTGCAGGTCAACCCAAAGATGCCACCCTGTCACATCATCACAGCTAATTGTTCATGCCAGAAATTCTGGCATGTGCATGGAACTAGAGCATCAGTTGCTGCATTCACCTTGTCTTCCAAATCAGTCCTGTGTAGTTTTCTTCATGTCTTTTGGGTCCAATATACTGATATATGTTGTAATTCCTGAGTTTCTCTGTATCTATTTATAAGATGTAGCAGCTATGCCTACAGAAGAGAGTTCTCCAAAGGGACATAAAGATGACCGTAAACATTCAAAACCAGGACATATTTTGAACTGCCAAAGCTGCATTAGATGGCAAACCAAAATAGTTTCTGGCTTGGGGGTTGCTAATGGGAAACAAACTGTCCCACAGAGACTAATTCCCCGCAGGAGTCCATTTCTTATGGTGTATGGCGCTTATGTCAGTGCCCACAAATCCTGGCACCACACACAAACACCAGTGAGCACTGTGTGGTTTTGGATAGCATGGGCTTAATACCATGGTAGACACGTGGGACAAAAGGGGAGGCCAAAGGCCAAGTTACAAAATGGTGTAGAAATATAATAAATAAAAACTTACTGTGTTGTTTTAGAGCTAGAAAGATTCATGGTAGTAGATGACCTCACTGCTGTTTTGGAACTTACTGAACTCTCAGCTGAGGAATAAGAGCTGTCTTCAGATAGCTAGGAGTAATACAACCAGATGAATTAATTAGACCAAGCTTATTTTCTGCTATAAGCAGATCTGCTAGAAATCCAGAGTCTATATTTATATACACACATATATATGTGTGTATAATACGTACACACACACACACACACACACACATATATATGTGGTAGTTGGCAGAGCTTCCTCCAGCTGTGTACTAAGCTAGTGCCCTTAATCAAAATGCCAAAACGTTGCTTCCTAAATAAACAAAATCCAAAAGACCCCCAAAGCTGATCTGCCCACAGAACCCTGGTATCTGAAAGCCAAGACAGCCTGCAGAGAAGAGATGTTTTTTCAAACACAGTCAGCATGAGTTTAACAGTTCACACCATGTCAGTGATCCATCAATTCCACTGAAACTGATATGGGAACTTTCTAGAAAATCATGCAGTGGTATAATTAAATGCTTTAAAACAGCACGGGGTTTTTTTGTGGGTTTTTTTTTTTTAAGTTGAGCTGCAAACATATATTAGCCAGTAAAATTACTTTTCTTTTTACCTGAACATGTGCTTCTTTCTTAGTTACTAGAGATACTACAGCATCTTCAGGATGGGTCAGGGCTTGTGGGGGTTGTAAAATGGCAGGTCTAATGACATTCCGCAGTTGACTTTGTGACAAGGATCCTTGCAAAAACACAGACAAAATATTTAAACAGAGACTTTTTCTTCACATCTAATTCATACCTATGTGTCTTGCCTCTTCAACTGAAAGCTTCAAAGTATGTTTAAATAATATTTATTGTTGTTTACTTGTTACATATTTTGAAAAATTGTAATCCCTTCTAAAATCCACAACTCTGCAGTGACACCAGCCGCTGTTATCCTATCAGAATAAAAGTAATGTGTTATATACAAAAATACATATATTTATCTTTCTAAAATATATTTGTATTTATGTAGTTAAATATATCTTCATCTTTATGTTTACTGCTTTCTGTTAGATCTGTCATCTGTATTTCAAATTTAACCCTGCACCTGCAGATGCCAAATACAGTTCTTTCCATTCTCATTGCCTTCTCCAGTAGCAGAGTTATTCAGTTAGAAATGTGGAATTTCATGGAATTTCACTACTCAAGGTTATATTCAGTCCGTTCATGAATTCAGTAGTCAGAGCAGAGGCTCACAATAGAGGTCACAGGATGTTTACACTGTCAAACAAATAACTTCTGAACTTTATAACGATACTTAGCCTATCACTCAGCATAGAGAAGAGTGGTCATTTTTGTCTTCTCTATCTGTCAAGAATGCCTTTGTGGAACTACAGTGAACAAATACTGCAATGAGAGTTACCTTCTTTTGTGGTTTTGATCAAGTCAGGGTTTTTTCGAAGAAGAACTGGGCTCATGAATATGTTATTCTTCTTTACTACAGAACACAGAATTTAAACTTTAATAATGAGTAATAAAATTTTTTAATTATTGATTCATGTTTCTGTAACCTCCCCCTATTTTGCTAGTACCTGAGCAATATTCCAAGCTATCCATCTAAACAAGATCTCTGAGATAGCTGTTACTGCCTCCATTTTACAGGTGGAGAAAGCACCATGGGTTTTCTGGCGATGTCAGAGACAGAAGCCTTTTGGATAGGAACAGATGTTTTAAACTCATAAAATCCTTCTTCAGCTTTGAAAACCAGGTGCTGCTGGTTTGCAAAAGCTATTGAAATGGCAATGCTATCTGGTCCAGTGTTGGGCATTTTTAAGATGAGTAAATGAGGCCCAAGAACATGGGAATAAATAAACAGCCCTGCGCTGTTTATGTAAAAAGACTTACATAACTTACTATAATGATGGCAGTGCACTACTAATGCTTTCACTGTTTTAATAATCATACCAAACACCAGCCAAAAAGTCATGGCAACAATGTCCCACATCCTGTAAAATGACACAACTGATAATCTACACACAATCACTACTTTTTCATTGCAGAA
>NW_009646931.1:2755176-2766778 GCF_000708025.1 Charadrius vociferus | reverse complement strand
TGCAGAAAGAGTGCGGTTTGTTGCTATAACAATGTTGTGTGCTTTGTTTAGATTGTTTAGAAATCCTTTATGCCAATGTCTCTCAAGGACCTATTTCTGGTAAGAGACATAGACTAGGATTTAAGACCACTCCATCGTTCCCATTAGTGGTAAGTGGGAGAATACTCCCAGAGTCACTTGTTAGGTTGAAGACGGGCTTCTAGGATAGAAAATGATATTTCTACAGGAACCATGACCATTAAATTGCAAGCAAACTAATTAATGTAATTACTTTAACTCCGTTCTGTTTTTTCAAGTGTAATTTGTACCACACTGTGTAAATGACTATTTGCCAATTATTCAAAGATTCCTCGCCAGCACTGCAGGGTTCCCTAACAATAGATGCAAAAAACATTTCTTCTATTGAACTGCCAGTCCTTCTCCTGAAACACTCCTTTCTCCTGTTCAAATACCAGCCTAGTCCAATGCACTCCAGCTCTGTCCTGCAGAAAAAGCATTTCTGTACACCTCTTTATTTTAGCTAATACCTGGTTTTCTGCATAAATATTTATTGGGTTTGTTGTTTTCTTTTTTTTTAAATTACCTGGCTGGGAAGGAGGGAAGGTAGGAAGGATGGTAAAGGAAGATGATCTCCCTCTTTTCTGAGCAAGAGTTGTATCTGAAAGGATAAGAGACTGAAATTATCACTTGTTCAGAGAAAAAAAAGAAGATTAATTTTAAGGTTAGCCAATTTGATGTTATGCCTTCATTGGCAGTAGAATAAATTATTATCTGCTAACCAGCAGTTTTCTGAAGTAGACTGTTAGGTTACGCCTATACTGCTGAATCAGAGAGGTCTCTGAGGCCAAGTGGCACAGCTTGTCTCAGGCACACTGCTTACAGCTAGTCCAGTCTGTAACAGTTCTGTCTTGAAGACCAACAATTGGACAGGCTCAAAACAGAAGCAGGGGGTGAGCTATCAGTTAAACAGTGTGGACAATCAAGAGGTCAAACATTCAAGCTTCCTCCTTGGTATAGGCATACCCTAAAATTTCTACTATATCTATGATTTTGTGTATGACCTTACTATAATTTTCACAGTAAACCAAACTTAGCTAATCTTAAATCCTCTTAGCTACATGCAGGTTTGTCACAGGACTAGATAAAACAAAATACAGTGTACGTGTATTAATGTCTGAATTCAGAAATAATTTTCTGGTCCCATCCACATATTAAATAAACACTGTAAAATACAGATCAGTCCTTCTGCACATTAGACTCAGTGACTTGCATGCATTTCCCATGGAAGTAATACACAGTCTTTAAAGGGCCTTCCACGTCAGCTGGCTGGTCAGTAGAGGCCCATCTGGAAACTGCTTTACATTTTCAGGGATTGCCCAGGGAACTCATTTATTCCACAAACCAGTGCATCTCATTCCTTTCCAGCCCTCCTCCTCCCTTGTGCAAGTAATTCAAGGAAACAATATGAAATATACAGATTTTTCACTACTTTATGTAATACTATGCAAGTATGGAATATGAATGTATTTTTACTTAAAAGGGGATTTCTTGGAAATTACCAGCAAGTTTATATCAATGTTCAAGTTTTCATGATTTGCAGCATCGCTACAGTGCAGAAATGTTTATTGTACTGGAAAATTCCTTCTCTTCTTTACCAGATGAGAACACGGAACTATAGTAATTAAAACATGACTGGAGCTAAACCTCATACCTGTGTTAGACTGAGAGTCAGACTTCTGGAAAGTAAAAGATGATGATCTTGCACGCTTTTGGGAACAACTAATGAAATCTAGAGAAAAGTAAACATAATGTTCTGTAGGGGTAGATTGGCAGGAGACTTCAGCACAATGTTATGATACGGAATTAAAATGTGAACACAGTAAATTCTAGGATTGACTTACAGGAACAGCTTTAAGGCAGTACTTAAAAGCACAAGGGCTTTGGAATCTCAGTCAACCCCTGGCACAAATCCCTAGGGAGCCTTCTTTATTTCTACTAAGTTCAGGGAACCTAAATCAAGCACTTTGAATCAGTTAAGAGCCCACAGGCTCAGAAGACATTAAGAATGCAAAGTTACATTATAATGTAGCTTAAACAAATAGAAACGGGCAGCTAGGAGCTCATACAGCTGATGAATGGACTTGGCTGCTTTTCAGAGCTTCTGGAGTTCAGCTTTCTGCTAAATATGAGAGGTAAGACGGAAGAATTCTAGAGGTAAGACAGGGACATATATATTAGGACATAGTAGGTGGCCCTACAACCCCCATAGTCTCACATCTACTAACAGGGATTTGTCTCTGCTCATACAAAGTAAGGGTCCAAACACTATTTTCACAGGCAATAGTCAGACCTATGAATAACCCAGTGTATTATACTGTTTCAATAAGGTGGTTATTACCATTTTCAGCTTTGCAAACTGGGTCTTCTGCAGGCCGCTGGAAAAAAATATAAGCATAGAAAGGTCAAAGAGAATAGAACAGCCATTTCCTAGACCAGGACACAAAGTATATCAATCCAGCATATATGCATTAAAAGCAGTCTTGTTGCTAGTTTCTACTTTTCCTTGTTCTATTTTGAGACCATTTACAAGTCTTAACCTGGGCTAAAATCTTTTATTACTGCTAGCATCCTTGTCTACAGAATCCTCACTTCTCAGCATTTTTCTATCAATTATGAAAAAAAAAAAAAAAGCTTTTTACCTTCAAAGGACGGTCCTTCTTTTCAAAAACAAATATCGGCTGGGCAAGCACTGGTCTCTCTGGAAAAGAGAAGAGACCATTTTTATTAACAATTCCATAATAGCACTTCTCAACCACAGTTCTCAAAGTGCTGTGCATAACAAACAGGACCTTATCTTTTTGTCACAAAGGAAGAAAATATAGAGCTGCAGTGATGTACAGCACAATCTGTAAATAAAAAAAGCTACAGTCCACAAATCCCAGAGTGAGTTTTGCCACAGGATTTAGCCTCATATTTTTTTACAATTCTTTTAGTTAAAAAGAACAAAAAAGTGCTTTTAGCCTTTTTGTTTGTAACATCTGCCACCCTTCAAGAACAAGGGTGAACTGCAGCTTTAGTTCTGAAAGAAGTGCAAGGATGTGAAATGAAAAATGATCCCAAAAAGAAAGCAAAGGAAATGTGTTACACTTGGCCTCTCAGCTACTTCCCATTCTTTAGGCTTCAGGTAAGTGAATGCCTAGGGTTAGTTTTAATGTGTGAATATGATATATAAACCTACGAAGTTCTGTGGAACAAATTCTACTCTCAGGCATACCTCTGCATTTCTTAGGTATGATTGAGAAAAACTTTGGATCCACGTTTTGGGGGTTGGGGGGTGTGTGGTTTTTTTCTTTTTTAATGGAACAAATTTCAGCATACAGTTGCCTCACATCAAATTTAATGTTGATTTAGGGTTCACTACTTCTACACCTTACATGACTTCTTCAAGCTATTTACTTTGCTACGAATGATACCTTCACAGCCTGTGCAACTCTAATGAACTAACTTTGGTTGTCAGTGTGAAGCAGTTGTTTTCACCAGTACCACCAATTAACGACACATTTATTATGCCAACAAACGGCACAATTAAAGAGCAAAGAAGCAGACACAAATAGATTTTTTGAACCCACACATACTGCATTCACCTCATGCTAGCTTGCCATGTCTATAATCTGCAGTCAATATAAACAATCAGCTTCTGAGCACGAGCATATTTTAGTTGTGCATGTTAGGAGATGAATGGAGACCTAAATGCACGTATTTCTCTCCACGGGTGATAAGAACAGACTAGGGTGACTACTGAGCTGTATGACTGGCCTTTGGCCAGAGAAATCCCACACTTATCTTGTTAACGAAGATTTGACAGAATATTTATCACATACACACCATTTCTGTAACACTGGCTTCCTCTGTTTTATATTAGAATATTTACCCATTCAATAAAAATGTCCATGTGAAAATATATGGATTGATATTTTTATCTTGCCTTGCACACCCATCTGGGACCAAACCACTCCAGCATTGGTATCAGTTACTTAAAGGTTTAATTAAGCAAATATCAACCTATCATGGAAGTTTTAAAATTATTTAGTAAGTATATATTCAACAATCCAGAAAGAAGTAAACATTGTTAAAATAAATGCTGTGTGTACATAAACTGGTGCAAGAAGCATACCACTATTACTCAAATCCAGTGATACACAGACACAGCAGTAATAACTAATACAGTTTTGCTGTTGTTGAAGTTAATTTTGTATTTGCTTGGGCATTATGTGTGTGCAAATGACTGAATTTAGCAAACTTGGAATGCTTTGCAATGAAGGCCTGGTTTGTCCTTAATAGAAAAAGCAGAAAAAAGTTCACATTGTTCAACTCCAACAAAGATAATTCTCTGTCGCTGAAAGTTGAAGAAAATCTCCATAATCTGGTTGCAGCTGGGGGTCCATAGCATGGCATGAGATGGAGCAATTCCACCTCTATTCACTAGAGGGGAGTGGCACACATAAACAATAGTATTTCACTGAAATACGGTTTACTCAATATTATAGGCTTTTTTCCTGTCTCCTTTAAAAAAAACAAAAGGTCTTGTATTCTTACTGAATGAAGAAAAAATATAAAAATTAAAGCATGACTACAGAAACCTTCATATTCTCCACAGTACCTCTCAAACTCAGAAGCTAGCAGCATTATGCACCTTTAAAAATCCAAAGCATGGAATTAGCAGAGTGAATTGCTGTGAAAAAGGAACTGACTTTCTATCCCAGAGTTAATTTTTGCTGGTGCTAGAAGGCTGTAGGGAGTTTGAAGGTATTAGGAACATTCACTGCAATTTAAACAACAATATTCCAGTGATGGTTTAAAACCCAGAAGTTCCAGAAGAAAAAACATTGTAACTGGTTCATTACCAACAGAAATGTGAAGCTAGGGTATAATGGTACCTCTTAAAGATAAATATGCGTATTTTTATATTGCAGTAAATAGAAAAGATGTATCCCATCAACTGCTTTTAAGCCAAAGGGAAAGCTTTCTTGCTATCCATAGATTTAGTCAGAGGTTGCTGATGCTGCCACAGTTATTTATAATTTTTATGGTTCTGTATCGCTTCTACCTAAATCAAGAAAAACTTTTTGTAATCACTGAAAAGTATTCCAGGTAGCTCATCAGTAATATCTTCACTCTTCAATCAGGCCATTCATAACAGAGTTTAAAAAATATATTTGTGTTAACTATGTATGTATCCTATGCATCAATTTTCAATTACATTTTAAACTTCTCAGATATTCAAGCACAAAGTATCTGCAGCTGATTCGCACAGAAAAAGCAAGGCAGAATTCCTCGTGGATGTAACAGAAGGCCATTGGGGAGTTACCACAATCGTTTCAACCTGCCAATTTTAACACTGGTGAGCAACTTTGCATTTCTGTCCTTCATTTTCTACACTAAGGTTGCCACTGCCAGGGTGGATGGCTATGTACTGGGAGAAAGAGAAGCCCTTCTGCACCCTCCTCTCCCATCAGCGGCGGGGGGCACCCAGCTAAGCAGTGCCTGGCTGTCCCCGGGAAGAGGCAGCAGCAGCCAAGGCCAGGTGCAGGTGGAGGTGAAGGGATGGTAACAGGGTGGACTAGAGCTGCCCCTCCTCCTAAGCACCCACAGGACCCAGACAGACATAGGCTGGCTAATGCCTGTTAAGACTGGGCCACTCCGGTCCTCAGCAGCTTGGCACTTGTGGATAAAAGAGGCTGCGGAAAAAGTTACCAGAAAAAAATGCCAAATGGGCTGCCTCTGGCTGCAGGGACTGGAATAATCCACCAGCCTCAGCCAAGAGTCCAGACACAGACCCTGTCTGCTTGCCCATGAATAATCACCACAGACTGGGCTCTCTTTTCCTCGCTACAGTTCCCCTGAAGCTGCTGAATTAGGAAGGTCTTGGCCTAATGTTTGCTGCTTTCAGAGTCCAAAATCAGAAATGTCCAGTTCCCTTGTTTGAGATCTTATCTGCACAGCCTCCTGGCTCCAGCCTCCTGTCCTGTGCAGAGGCACTATCAGATGTGCTCTGTCCCCGACAAGGAAGGCACTCCGGTCTCTGGCACGGTGCCTGCTCTGCTCTGCTCCACTCCTCCAGCGTAGGCATCCCCGCTCCATCACCCTGCTGGGTGCCCTGCCTAGCACAATATGAGCAGGCAACTGACAAATCACGGTCGTTCACATGCCCAGATGGAGACTGCACTTACAGAATTCCATTTGAAAGAAAATACAGAGGTGCATTTTGGGAAACATAATTGCTGACTGCTGCCTAGGCCTAGGAAGTCAGGATGACATTCAAGAAATAATGTAAATTGCTTTCACCAATGTAGCTTGTATCCCAAAAGCCAGCATTGTCCCTGAAGTGTATGGGTCCTTCAGCTTCTGCTGTGACATTCCACTCTTCACTTTTATTGCTATTGCTTTTCCTAAAGCTGTAGAAACTTCACAAAATATGTAAATTAAAAAATAAGCGGGGTACTGATGGTTTTAAAAAAATTAGAGTTGTTATTATTGTTGCTACATCTTGCCCAGAGAACAGATAAATGATCCTTAACCTTTGAGGGCTAAGAACACAACGGACAGAACATGAGCCCAAATCTGTCTCCAATTTTCCGGCAGTCATATGCCTGAAGTCATATGTCAAAAGTGGCTGACAGTGCTGTTGCTCTGTTCCTCCCAAAGCGAAGCAAAAAAACCTCAAATCTTTAAGAGCGTAAGATAGGAATTTGTAACGTCAATCAAAGTTTTTTTCCTGACTTTTAAGCTGTTAATTTTTACATTTTCAGATTCCAAAGAAAATACATTCTATTGTACCTTCACCATTACCAAATTTGCCAGAAGTCTGAAAACATTTTAATTCATATTCATACCAAACACTTTCACATTTTTGTATCTAAAGTTAGGAACCTAAATCTATAAGGTTTATATCACTCCGGATTGCTTACTCCAGTGAAAGCTGTGAGGGTCCATCAAATAAAAATCAAACTGGCAGTAAGCTGGCAATAGATGTTTTTTATTCTATTTATCAATTGAGTGCCATTGACCAGTTATGTGGCAGGATTCTCAAGTCTCTGTTGTTTCTTTCAACAGTTTCATACAGCAAATTTCTTTAAAGGCCTAATGCCAATCCACTGGATTTTGCCTGAGTTTCTACTATTTCCACAACTTTATATATTATTTGTGTAGCTCTTCACAAATAACTACCAATCCTGCAATCAGTTATTTCAGATTGGCTTAGCTACAAAACAGAATCCTTCACAAAAAACCTGAAAAAAACCCACCCAGTAGTTCATAACTGCCAACAAAGATGTAACACTGGAAACAAAAGCTGACTTGTAAAAAACAACATTTTTCTCATAATTCCTTAAATTGAAATAACAACTTGTACCTCTTTGGTCTTAGTAGCAATCCCATTTGCACCTCATAGGAAAACTTATAATTCTAAAATACTAACTACAATTTTTACTTTACACAGTAAAGAAAATGACCTCTTAATCAAGGCTCATTTTCTCAAATAGAATAAGATTTTGGAAAATTGTATAATATCCAAATAATGTTACTGACTTACAAAACCTTTAACCATCCAGCTTTCCCTCACAACATCCTAGTAAGTGTTACACAACACACAAAACCTATGACATGAAAATTTATAATCAGATTTGAATTTTATCCTATCAAAAGATAAGGCTATGACACAGTATTAGCAAGTTTCTGCGGTCTGATATGCTATAGCATGAATTTCACTAGCTTTGCATATTACTGCTATAATTTGCAAAAATAAAAGCAGAAACACTTCTGCATTTTGATGTTACAGCTTAGATTGCTGGTTCCCAAGTCATAGAACTCGAATCAAATAAAGTTAAGCAATAACAACAAATTCTTGCACATAACATTGTCATTTTGTTTGTTTCACATGCGAATTAGCTCAACAGAAACATATAATCGGCAAAGATGTTGAGAAGAAGAGATTTACTGTGACTTCAGTTGCAGCATGCCCAGAGGCAGTTTTACATCACTAAAATACTAAGAAAAAAAACCTACAGGAGAGCTTTGCCTCTGCCATTTATGAATATATGCTGTGTACAGCTATTACTTGAAAAAAAAAAAACACTAAGGCAAAATATTGCACCTGGTATTTTGTGGCAATATAGTGAAGAAAAAGAAAGCAACAATGGACTAGCATGTAAGTGGGAGACATGGATTGAGAAATTAGTAGAGTTCCATTAAAAAAAAAGAAAAGGAATTATTTTGACTATGCTAGCTGATAATCTGTCCATTAACACATTGCCTCAAGGAACATCCAAGTTAAACTACGTATTAATACAACTGATTTTTGTTCAATATGCTGCAAAACCACAGAAAACTACCTGTACTTCAGATAATACAACTGCAGTAACAGGCAGAAGAAAAATATATATAGTGAAAATATGCAGTAGGATAAATTAACAAAATACTTTGCTATCCAAGCTTGGACTCATATTTAAATATTGTTTCTGGTTTTTGACACAAAAAGAGATCTGTCAGTTTTTTCATCTAAAAAGAGGTGAAAAAGTAGTAAAAACCTTCTAGCTAAGAGCCAGTTTTGCCAAACCTGCAGTAGAACCACAGCTTCCGTTTTATAAATATTCACTGAACTCTGCAACATAAAATAGAGTCAGTTCACAGCCAAGCAAGAGTGCAACAAGGCTGTCAGCCAACATCTCAGGTCCCTCAGTGACCTCACTGAGCAGTTGAGAACTCCAGTGGAATTCACACACACAGCTGGCTGCTCAGCACCTTTGAAAAATCAGGTCACTTATTTAAGACTCTAAATATGGACCTGGAAGCCTACTTTCAGATTCTCGTTTATTACCCTTCACACTTTTGATTTCTGCTTATGAAGCATATTCAGTACTTTCTAGGACAACTCCTGTAAAAATTAACATCAGTTTTAATGCCAAGATGTCAGGATTTTCTAAGCGAATTTACTTTTTTTTTCTTTTTGCTAAGACATTGTAAGACAAGATTGATTAATTCATTTACATCTAAATTCATTATACATATGTGGTGAGGTTTTTTTTTAATCGGTAACCACTGCAAACAAAATGGGAAAATAAAAGAGGGCCATAAATCAAACGAAATTCAAATCCGGTCAAATCTCCAGTGCTAATCAGAAGAGTTTTCTATATTCAGAGGTAACAGAGACAAATGTTACTACACAGGCAACAAATTTTCAAATTCAATATCTTAGTCATACTTCCAGACTTGTAAGCTAATTCAATTTTTTCTTTTAGAATACTCTTCTATTGGAGAGTGTCAGTGATTCGATAAATTTACCGCAAGTTCTCATGAATCCTGATTTTGAAAAATGTTCAATACAAATTGTTCTAAGTAATTGGTCCAAAACCACGCTGAAGTGTTTTATGAGAAGAAATAGTTTCAGCATTATTAAAATAAAGTACTTGAAACATATTGAGATGAAATTTTGGACAACGCCTTTCACTTTTTTGAAAACGTTGTTAAGAATTTTATTTCTAGAGAACTCAAACATATAGAACAGATATTTGGCCATCTGGCTGTGCTTGCTACAGAAGTTACTGTACTCCTGTGACCGATGAAGAGATTGCTGAGCACAGCACTGCAGGCTGTTCAAACACTCTGTATTAAATACGCAGTGTATGTTGCTTATCTTGGGTTCAGATTGCATCCCATAAATACATTTTAGTGAACTGATAAGTAACTTCACACACCCCTGTTTGGATCAACAGGGACTACATCATCAAAGAAGTGAGTTTCCACTTCATCGTACTCAGAAAGAGGAAAGGAAAAGTTCATTCAACTGCCTATTACAAAATAAAACTTCTGGAAGGATTTGTCCTAGGACAACTTTTCTGTACTGTTAAAAACTCCAATCTTGCACATTCTTTGTCATACAAATAGATTATAACCCACATAAATAATTTCACTGTCATCACTGAGACCAATTATGAGAGCAAGGATGCTTCATCCAGGCACAGTTGTGCAGAATCAGGCCGCAACCTTTTAAGGCATCTCCACCCTCTCTTCAGTCACTCTTCTCAATGCTACAGATTCTAAATATAGTTTTCTTGATCGGTGTGGAAGGGGTTCTTTTACCCAAACAGTTCCATTTACTACTCCTAGCTTCCACTGTGGAAGCATGCCATATGAGATTTAAAAATTAACACACTTCTCTTTAGCCGTGGAAACTCAGCTGACAGCTTGCAAAAGTGTTTACAAATACAGCATATGTCACATCCTTCATCTCTGTAGAGCACAGTCCTCATCTTTATATGGGCAAGATGTAAACAGGCATTAAAATAACAAAAAAAAACCCCAACCCTACCCTAGCAATACTTCAACACAATTTCTGAGAAAAATGAAACCCTGTTGGCTTTATTTCAAACTTTAGAGTGAAGAAAATATTTTTGGGAGTCTCATCACTACAGTGTAATTCTAGCAGTGATGCAATGACAGCAGTAACTGTGTCACTAGACCAGCAGGACTGTGCCAAAGCATGTAACCAAAAATTGTTTTACAAACATTGAAACTTCCAATACACCAGTGCTCAGCATTTTTAATCTATCATAAAAGCCTGTAAAATACTCAATGCAAGGGCAATACAATTTATAGGCATATAAAGCTTTACCACTTTTAGGGCGTTGTACCAATATTAAATTTCATAAATCCCTTCAAGTAGCACAGAAGTAACACTCTTGCAGAAACTGAACTATACAGGTAATAAGGCCATGACCCAACAACACTCACACATCCTTTAAATTTTAGGCACGTAGTAAATTGGACTGTGTGTGCTCAACACTAAGCACAAACTGAAAGGCTGGCTGACTCATAAATTAGCCCAAGCACTCTAAACTGCGTCAGTCATAGCATCAGGTTTAGACCTTGAAAGTGGATGCTTCCTTTTGCTGTTTTGGGTTCATTCATGAACCTGCATGGTAAAAAAGGGTTGGTGGCATCATCTGCAGAATGACCTTAATATTAGCACTTGTTTCTTTATGCATCCTGTTAAAAAATGTTACTATTACAATTTTGTATGAATCATTCTCAATTCTCGTCCCTCCTCACTAACTAGATGATACAAGATTTTGCCATCCACCCCTGTAGTCAGGCATCCCGCTGCAGAGCGGGACTGGGCCTGTTGTGCTGTCAGTGCCCGGGTGTGCAAGGAAGGGCAGGGCAGGGCAGGGCCAGCCGGGAAAGCCAGCGCTGCTCCCACTGGCTGTCAGGCCCTGCGTTTTGGAAAGCTGCAGAAAGTTTAAATGACAGGAGAGAAACACAGAGGGACCACTGTGGGGTGCTCTACAAGCAAAACCCCAACCACACACCATCTGGTAGTGTCTTCAACTAAAATACAAATTGGACATTCTTGACAGATTACCGCTAAAAACTTGCAATAAAGAAAGCACAGCCAGCCAAGCTCTGGTTTTGCACCACCCACGACTCTTGTTACCAACCAGGCACATTCTCGGTGTTCATCCCATTCTCCAGAACCCTCCTTGGAGGGGGGACACAGGAGACATGCACAAGTCATTTGCCAACAAAACCTACCTGTACGGCATTC
>NW_009646931.1:2708329-2754109 GCF_000708025.1 Charadrius vociferus | reverse complement strand
GAGCCCCTTAGAAACAGCGGTGCTGCTGCCGTAATCGGTGGTTTCATCACAAAGGACATGTATTTTTCCGCCTAATGGAATTGGAGGCTTTGCTTCGTAGCTGTCTCCTTTGATGCTGCGCCTGCTATTGATTTTGGGGGCTTTTTGTTTTCAAAAAGAAGACGAAACATCAAGCAAAGCAGCCAAGCACTAAGGTTATTCCTACGCTGGCATGAACCAAATGCATGTCCGTAAAAAACGGTGTTACAGTGCATCCTTCCAGATGCACTGTGTAGCATGTTTATAAAGCCTAGCCTGTGTCTTCTGTTGTTCACTTAAATGATAACAGTCCCAAACCCATGAGTTCAAGTAGGAGCGATTTCAGGGCATCATATTGCAAGCCTGGTGTTAAACTGCCTCTAATACTAATAGTTCAAGACAAAATGGTTTACTAAAACTTCATCAGACCCAAATGTCTAGTCTGATCTAGTTTCGTCAGACAGCCAGTATCAGATGTTTCACAGAAGATGCAAGAACTCCAAAAGCAGGCAAATGTTGAGTAATTTTCCCTCATTAGAACCCCACTGTCTCTTGGCATAAACAGTAGTGTGTGCCATTTTACCCCTACTGAAGTAGAATCATAGAATCATTTAGGTTGGAAGGGACCTTTAGGATCTTCGAGTCCAACAATTAACCTAAATCTGCGAAGTCCACCACTAAACCGCGTCCCTAAGCACCATGTCTACATGTCTTTTAAATGCCTGCAGGGATGGAGATTCAACCACTTCCCTGGGCAGCCTGTCCAATGCTTGATAAAGATGAAGAAATTTTTCCTAATATCCACCCTAAACCTCCCCTGGTGCAACTTGAGGCCATTTGCTCATGTTCTGTCACTTGTTTGGGAGAAGAGACTGACCCCCACTTCTCTGCAACCTCCTTTCTGGTTGTTGTAGAGAGTGGTATGGTGTTCCCTCAGCCTCCTTTTCTCCAGACTAAACAACTCCAGTTCCCTCAGCCACTCCTCAGAAGACTCGTGCTCCAGACCCCTCACTAGTTTTTTCCCCCTCCTCTGGACATGCTCCAGTACCTCAAGGTCTTTCTTGTGGTGAGGGGCCCAAAATTGAACACAGTATTTGAGGTGTGGTACCCTCAGCCTTAAGTGTTACTACCAGGTATTTTTGTGAACTTCAATTAAATATGCAGCCTATATCTAAACCTTACTAAACCCTTGACTTCATGGGTGCATAATATCAGCAAGTTCCACAGTCACCGTATTGTGTGAAGGAAGTTTGCCATTCTTGATTTTGCAAATTTTCAGTTTAAGTTGAATATTCACTTGTTAGTGGTATGTGCAACAGTCCTGTTCTAGCTTCTGAACAACATTTCATTGTCTTTTATTGGATATTCCATTTATCTTCTGCAATAAATTGTTCAAAACTGTTCAAATCATTATTCCTCTGAGAATTGCTCCTACTTCCATTGCATCTCTCGAGCCTCAAATTCCAAAACACCTTTCTTTGGACTGAGGTGGCCCAGAGTCAACATTGTGGAAAAGGCAATGGCACAGAGCTGTGCCTGATTTCTCCAGAATTATTTTGCATTCTCTTCCATGTGTTTCCTAACATCTCAGTCATTTTTCTGTCTTATTGCAGATTGAACAGGGCTGTTATCACACTGTTTGGGGTAATGCCCATTTTTTGAGATTATCAAAGCCTCAATTTAGAGTCCTGTAACATGTATTTATAAAGGATTTTTTCTTCAAGACAGTAACTTGTCATTACTATTATGTCATTAGTCGTAGTATTTGCCATTTTAGTGACTATTCACTTAGTAGAGTGGAAGACTTCTCAACTGCTTCAACATCTTCTCTCAACTGACTGACTTAAGTAACTCATTTGCAAATGGTGCTGCTGGATTGTTGGCCCCTTTCCAATTCATCTATACTACTGGCCTTAATATGAAATCTGATTTTCATCTCTGCTCAATAAAACTAATGATTTCTTTCTATCTTCTCTCCCTATCTCTTAGGTAGCTTTTGAGTCATGTTAATACTTGGTCTGATCCCAAGAATATTTAGTTGTGGGCTAGCTTTAGACTTACAAATGGCTAAATACTTGACATAACTGCTTTTATTAATCTAATACATACTGATTTCTGCCAAATAAATGAATTCTTAGAAATTGAATGCTAACAAATCGGTGATAAATTTCCTTTTGTGTATTCATACATGATGATCTACAGTTTTTCTAGGTACTCAGAATTTTTAATTGTGCTTACATATATGCATACTGTAGCATATAATCTTACTGTGCACTCTACTACAGGATCAAGACGCTTATTCTTTCCATGAAAAATCTGAATGATATGGTGAAAAAAGGCATAAATCCACAGACCATTTGTATGTTGGAAGATGTTGAGCGCTTTCTGTTCCCAATCAACGTCTTAATACAGCTTAGAAAGAAAAGGGTTCTTATGTTGTGTTGCCAACTTGGCTGAGTTCAAAATCTTAATCCTATGGGGCAATTTTAGAAGGTCAATTCTAAGCAAAGGTAAACTAATTTATTTTGAGTGCAGTGATTTTAAAGGCTTCTTTTTGTTCTTTTTGAGCAAGCTACTTCTGAATTCAGCTTGAATTGCAGTTGCTTAGTACATCT
Organism: Charadrius vociferus; assembly: GCF_000708025.1. NCBI lineage: Eukaryota > Metazoa > Chordata > Aves > Charadriiformes > Charadriidae > Charadrius > Charadrius vociferus. The sequence continues at coordinate 2,751,476 of NW_009646931.1, read as the reverse complement.
GAAAATTAGGACATTGTAATTTGACACCAAAATTAGATGTAAAAAACTGTTTTTGCTCTTAAAAGGAGGGGACTGATACCTCTTTGTGTTAAAAAATCCATAAAGGGTCATAGAAGTTAGCAACAACTTGCAGGAGTCTGAAAATGTACGGAGACCAACCTAATGGTTCTGAACATTCTGTTCTTGTTGGGCATTGTTTTGGGTTCTGTTGTGATCAGTGTGTAATCAGCCTTCCCCATGGCAACTTATTACTGTAAAACCAATTTAAAATACTGTAAATAAGTGTATTTAAACACCAAGTGTGGCCAAGTAAAATGAAAGTCTGAGTTTAGAGGTTTATGGAATTAAATGTGATTTTTTTTGTATCAAACATGAGCTCAGTTTGTAATCTAAAGCCCCAGTATCCCAGAACATTCGGAAAACGTGGATCCAGATGCAGATTGTGGTCTCGGCTTTGCAGATGGGGCTTGTTCCTAGTTGAGAGAATGTTGTCTTCATATATGATCTCAGCAAGCACTGAGCAAGTGTGTGTCACCCAGGGGGTCACCTGGGAGCCCTCAGGAGTGGAAACAGGTCCCTGCTTGAGGAGGCAGGTGAAACCCTCCCCAGCCTCCCTCAGCTTCCCGGTTGCCCTTACACAGCAGGTGTGAGGCTCTGGAACTTGAGGGGCAGGCGAATGAGGACATAGAGGAAGGCCCATCCAGGGGGTTGCCAAGAGTGAGCCAGCCAAACCCATGCATTAGGACTTCTACTGTTAAAAAGAAAAAGAGGGCAATTGTAGGTGGTTCCCTTCTAAGGGGAACAGAGGGCCCCATATGCCAACAAGATCTGTCCCACAGGGAGGCTTGCTGCTTCCCTGGGGCCCGTGTCAGGGACATGCCAGGAAACTCCCTGGTCTGGTATGGTGCACTGATTATTACCCGCTACTGGTTACGCAACTTGGAAGTGATGATGATGTGGTCAGAAGTCTAAAGGCAGTTAAAAAGGACTTCATGGCACTGGGACAACTGCTTGAAGGTTTTGGTGCACAGGTAGTTTCTTCCTCGATACCTTCAGGGGTAAGGAGAAGGAACAGCAAGATAGAACTGATTAACATGGCTCAGAGGCTGATGCCATCAGTGGAGTTGTGGTTTTTTTGATCACAGGGACATCTATACGGCACCGGGCTTACTGGCAACAGATGGGGTACAACTGTCTCAGAAGGGGAAAAGGATCCTGGGGCAAGAATTAGCAGGGCTCATTGAAAGAGCTTTAAACTAGATTGGAAGGGGGAAGGGGATGTAACTGGGCCTGCTAGAAATAAGCCCGGGGGTTTGCAGGGTTTGCAGGATGGCAAGCTAGCGAGGAACCTTGTTTTTCTGTCTCAGTGGAGGTAAGGGCTGGAGATACACAAGGCAGTAAAGACAGAAGGATCAGTATCCTGGCCTGTATCAGGAATAGTGTAGCCAGTAGGACCAGGGAGGTGACTTTTCCACTGTACTCGCCACTGGTGAGGCCGCATCTGTGTTCAGTTTTGGGCCCCTCACCACAAGAAGGACATTGAGGCGCAGGAGCGTGTTCAAAGAAGGGCAATGAAACTGGTGAGGGGTCTGGAGCACAAGTCTTCTGAGGAGCGGCTGAGGGAGCTGGGGTTGTTTAGTCTGGAGAAAAGGAGGCTGAGGAGACATCTTACCACTCTCTACAACTACCTGAAAGGAAGCTGCAGAGAGGTGGGAGTCGACCTGTTCTGTCAAGTGCTGGTGATAGAACAAGAGATTGGACATTAGGAAGAATTTCTTTACTGAAAGGGTCATCAGGCATTGGAACGTGTTACCCAGGGCAGTGGTGGAGTCCCCATCCCTGGAGGTATTTAAGGGTCCTGTAGATGTAGATATAGTGCTCAGGGACATGGTTTAGGGGCGGGCTTGTCAGTGTTAGGTTAATTATTGGCCTAGATGATCTTACAGGTCTTTTCCAATCTAGGAGATTCTGTGATTCTGTGATCTGTGTTGGATCACGTTAATTTTTTATATTTAGATCTGAAAAATCTAAATAATTTAATGGCTGAATTTACAAACATTTTCCTGACTTCCATTTTACCAACTTAATTTAGAAATTATGTATTGCTCCAGCTTAGCTTAACTTTTGCCCACTTGTTCAAAACAATTACAAATATTATAATGCATTAGATGAACTTAGATGAGTTTAAAAAGTTGTTGAAGAGGCAAGATTTACATGATGCTATATTTGATTGTCAGTATGTTTGTTTATATATCTCCAGGTAGTGATCCCAAAAAGCTCAGGATATTTCAAAATGTAAAATAACACAACTCATATAGTAGTTTAAAAAATGCGCAACAAATCTAATATTTAAGTTTTTCCTTAGAATCACAGAAACAACAAACATGCAACCATAAAGTTGTAAGAGCAAATGTGATAAGAAATACTCGAGTTTCTCCAAAAACAAACTTTGAGTATTTGCACTTCATTTGGTTTTCGTGTTTCCATTGGTTTGACGTGAATTATGCTTTGATGCTTTTTACAATGTGAAGATTCATAATTAATTTTTCCTCACACTGTAGCTTTTCTTCTTTACTCAGTAACACTCAATTGGGCCGTGCCTTTCAAACACCTACATTTTGTTTGAAAATGCAGCAGGTATCTATCTCCATGTTTTACCCTGATTCTGAATGTCTGTTATGGTTTAACTGCAGCCAGCGACCAAGCACCATGCAGCCGCTCACTCTCTCCTGGTGGGGTGGGGAGAGAATCAGAAGGGTAAAAGTGAGAAAACTCATGGGTTCAGATAAAGACAGTTTAATAGGTAAAGCAAAAGCCGCACATGCAGGCAAAGCAAAACAAGGAATTCATACACCACTTCCCATCAGCTGGCAGGTGTTCAGCCATCCCCAGGAAAGCAGAGTTCCATCACGCATAATGGTTACTTGGGAAGACAAATGCCGTCACTCCCAATGTCCCCTCCCCTTGCTTCTTCTTCCCCCAGCTTTATATGCTGAGCATCACATATGGTATGGAATACCCCCTTGGTAAGTTGGGGTCAGCTGTCCTGGCTGTGTCCCCTCCCAGCTTTTTGTGCCCTCATGCTGGTGGGGTGGTGTGAGGAGCAGAAAAAGCCTTGACTGCCTAGCAACAACTAAAACCACCAGTGCACTATCAAAAGTATTTCTAATCCCAAATCCAAAACAGAGCACTATACCAGCTGCTAGTAAGAAACTCAACTCCATCCCAGCCAAAACCATGACAATGTCTCATTCCACTGTGTTAGAAGAATGCTTTGTTTGTAGAGGTCTTATTTTTGTCAGTTAAATTGGACATTCAGAAAAAAAAGTGCTAAGGGCCAGAGTCCTTCTGCCTGCCAAGTGATGTGGTTGGTGTAGAGAAAGGAAGCAGAGCAAAGCATGTACAGCCTGCACTGCTGTCCTGCTCTGCATCCTGCCGCCACTGCTACATCTTCCCTGGCATTGCCTGTTGGACTAGTGTGGAACCTGTGTCCTATTTTGTATCAGTGACAGGAGTCCCTCCAAAATCAGTGGGTTTGAATGGTCACAAAGAACACATGATTCTTAATCTGTTTTATGTAAGCAATTATTACTATCTAGGGACACCTTTGAAATAAAACCTATAAAGAACAGCCTCAGCCATGTGATTATTGAGCACACAGAGATCAGCCTCCAGGAAGCACCAGCCCTGACAGCAACAGAAAGTCTGCAGGGAAACCAGCTGCACCAGCCGATAATCAACACATGTAGATGTATATATATATTGTAAATGAATCCCTATGATTCCCTATGACAGATTTTGTAGAATTCTTTGGGATCATTAGATGTCCCTCACTACAACTGCTGGACAAGGAGAGAGTATTCTGGGGAAGCATTGCATTGCCTCGTCCTGTTCTCAGCTTCAGCATCCATTGCTGGCCCCGGCCACTGCTGAAGACAGGATACTACAATCCAAGCCAGAATCACCATTCTCATATCCTTGTGCTAATACCATATTCATTTTCCTTGCAGAACTACTTCAAATAATAAAATCTTTAATACATTGTGACAGCCAAGTGAGTGCAGAACATCATCTGAAACTGTAAACTAAAAGTAAAAAAAGGCAAAATAATTTGTTTGGAAATCATAATGCACATATCCTGTACTTTTGACATTTAATTTATGAAAATGTAAATTAACCAACAGTTAGCTTGTCCATAAGTAGTTTTCTATCACATAATGATGAAATTCTTTTTGGATTAAGAGAGAGAAAAATAAAAAGCAGATAAGTTATCTGTGCTGTAGGCTTAGTTAGACCACAAGATAAATTCCTTATTTCTTCAAGCCTCCAAATGGTGCAAAGTTCTTTTATAGACAAAGTAACTATGAAGTCCAGACCAAAGGCATTATTATCTAATTATGAGTCTAACAGTTTTGTGAACACTCAATTATAACAAACAAAACCAAGTGTTTGCAATTAGTGTTCAGTCAAAGTCCTGAAAATGCCTGCATGTATCCTGCTGTCATTGGCAGCGCTGGCACTCTCCCCTGCAGACTGTTCCTCTCGTTAAACAGAACCTCCAAGGATAGCACAGATTTTGTCAATGTCAGCATGATGCACTCACATGACTCCTATTTATCCAAAGATAACCTCTGAGAATTCCTTGTTTAACATGAACAAAGAAAGCACAATACATTCATTTTAATTTTCAGATATATTAATCCCTCAACCGACTGCACCTATCCCATGCTCTAAGCACTCTCCACTTGTTAAAAATTTAGGATGGAATATCATATCGCAGTATCTGTCACCTTGCCCCCCACTCTTATGAACAAATACAGTCTATAAAGGCACCCTGCAGCTGCAACATTTCTGTTCTCTACATCTAAACAGCAAAAGAATGCACATGAGATTTTGGTAACAGCTGACATCTAGTTTCAAGCATACATAAAAAGCAGTTTTCATAGGATCATGGAATGGTTTGGGTTGGAAGGGACCTTTAAAAGTCACCTAGTCCAAGCCCCCTGCAATCAGCAAGGACATCTTCAACTAGATCATCTGGCCGTGAGCACTTCCAGGGATGGGGCATCCATAACTACTCTGTGGAACCTGTTGCAGTGCCTCACCACAGTCACAGCAAAGAATTTCCTCCTAATACCTAATCTAAATCTACCCTCTTTCAGTTTAAAACCATTATCCTTCATCCTATCACTACATGTACAGATAAACAGTCCCTCCCTATCTTTCCTGTAGGCCCCCTTGAACTACTGGCAAGCTGCTAAAAGGTGTCCCTGGAGCCTTCTCTTCTCCAGGCTGAACAACACCCACTCTCAGCCTGTTCTCATAGGAGAGGTGCTCCAGCCCTCTCAAGCCTGTCCAGATCTGTCTGGATGGCATCCCTTCCCTCCAGCATGTTGACCGCACCACACAGCTTGGTGTCTTTAGCAAACTTGCAGAGGGTGCCCTCAATCTCACTGTCCACGTGGCTGACAAAGAAGTTAAACAGCACTGGTCCCAGTACTGACCCCTGAGGAACACCACTTGTCACTGCTCGCCACTTGGATACGGAGCTGTTGACCGCAACCCTTAGAGTGCAGCTATCCAGCTAGTTCCTTATCCACTGAGTGGTCCATTGATCAAATCCATGTCTCTCCAATTTAGAGGCCAGGATGTCATGTGGGACAGTGCCAAATGCTTTCCAGAAGTCCAGCTAGATGATGGCATTGCTCTTCCTTTATCCACCAACACTGTAACCCCGTTGTAGAAGGCCACTGAGTTTTTCAGGAACGATTTACCCTTAATTATCTTGTTTTCCATGTGCCTTAGCACAGTTTCCAGGAGAATCTGCTCCATGATCTTGCCAGCCACAGAGGTGAGACTGACCAGCCTGTAGTTCCCTGGGTCTTCCTTTTTTCCCATTTTAAAAATGGGGCTTATGTTTCCCATTTTCCAGTCAGTCAGTCAGTGGGACCTGCACCAGACTGCCACGATTTCTCAGATATGATGGATAGTGGCTTGGCAACTTCATCTGCCAGTTCCCTCAGGACCCATGAATGGATCTCATCAAGTCCCATAGACTTGTGCACCTTCAGGTTCCTTAGATGGTCTCAAACCTGGTCTTCTCTTACAGTGGGCAGTTCTTCATTCTCCCCATCCCTGGGTCTTCTTTATCTCTGGTGGTGATACTCTTGTTGATGCAACCCAGCATCCTGTTGGCTTTCTTTGCAGCAGCAGCACACTCTTCACTACTAGCGAGCTTGTTGTCCACCAGGACACCTAGCTCCCTTTCCACAGAGCTTTTCCCCAGGCAGGTAGCTCCCAGTCTGTGCTGCACTCTTGGATTATGTTTTCTGAGGTGCCAGACCTTACACCTTATTGAACCTCTCCGTGCTTCCACCCTCTGTTTTCTTACTAATGTATTCCTTGTCCTTTACTGATTTCCCATAACACAGACTTTGCACTCTGCTCAGTTTGGCCTAGTGCAGCAGTGCATTTTATTGATTTTTAACCCCTTCCCACATTTATTTTCTCAGATCAGTTCCAATGCTGGTTTCGAAAGGGGTCTGTTTGCCGGAATTTCTGGCTTGCCTGTCTGTTGTGTTGTGGGGTAAAACAGCTGGACAGAAGGGAGCTCAGTGAGGTAACTGAGTATGTGCTTGTTACACTGAGTTCTTGCAGCATGTTCTCCTTTCACCTGCCCCGGAGGCAACAATAGATAGAGCTAGGGTTGCAACACACTCGGCCTTTGAATGGGAAGGAGGCGTGAAGGTAGTGAGAGAGTGCAACAAATTTGATCCACGCCAATCAGGATTATCCAAATAGAATTTATTAAGCAAGCAGTAAACAGGCAAAACAGCACTGGGCGGCCAGGGAGTCACAGCTCCACCAAGGGCTCGCCCCAAAAGAAGATACTCAGCATCCGGAACTAATAAAAATGTTCCCACTCCATATTTATTTGGAGCTTCTATTGTTACACTTTTTATCAAGGGCACCTTGAAAGGTTCCCCCTTTTGCTCCAATTACTTGCAGTTTCTCCGAGGATGGTGAGCATCCCTGGGGTACTGTCTGGACAGTAGATCTTTCTGCCCTGGAGTCCATGAAGAACTCTACTTCTTGATGCTGGGGACCTAATTTTAATCTTATCAAGAGCTCCTTTTTCTTAGAGATCCTCAGCGAATAGAGCCTCTGTCCCCCCTCCCCCCAATCTTCCTTAAATATTTATTCGTCCCGTATACGCTTCCTGCAATTTCTCTTAAGATGTCCTTTCCTTCAACAGTAAAAACACTCAACTTGCTTTAAGTCTCTTCTATCGCTCGGGTCTCCTTGGGGTCTCTCTCTAGACATCTGAGCACCACATCCCCCTGTATGGGATGGCGCTGCTTTCTGTCCTTCTCGAATAGCTGCTACCAAAACACCTTCTGAGCCTCCCTCAGCAATTTGTCTAATCCTCGCTCCTGCCAATCTTCTAACTTTTCCAATTTCCTTCTTATGTCTATTCATGACTTTGCCACAAACTGAGTTTTCAACAGAGCTTGTCTCATAGGAGTGGTGAGATCTAGCCCTGAATAGAGTTGCAGATTCTTTCGCAATCTTTCCAGCCATTCAGTGGGGGTTTCATCTTTCCTTTGATGTTCAACTAAAGGCTTTGTTTATATTCTGTCTCACACTCTCTCATACACTCACTCAGTCATGCAAAAGGGCCTGTTACATTTCTCACTCACACCACAAAATTTCCCAATTAGAACAATAGCCAAATACATGTGTAACTTAAATCTTAAACCGTCAATCGTTTGCCACAGATCCACACCAATATATCAGAACGTTTACCAATCTTACAAATAATTTAGTCTCTCGCCCGTTTAATAATAATGTTGTGTCCTATTAACTTTAAAGGGAATGCCGGGTATCCTCACCTTGAGGTCCCTCGTCCCTCCCATGGGTTCAAAAGGCTTGCTTTCTTCTGTCCCATCTTCCGAAGTGCCTTCACACACACATTTCACTTGTTTCCCTCCTTTCATGGCCCACGCCTTCGTGGACAATGGGAACTGCACTACTAGGAGGTCCACACTCACTTCGCCCAGTGGACTACTAAGTCCAGTGGACGTCTCAGTCACTCACACCCCAGTTACCCACTCCCCGACCAAACGGTACCACAATATACTTACTCACTCCCGAGTCTTTGTCCGGCTCTTCGAGCACAAATATTACGGGGAACTGCAGTTTTCTTTTGCCTGCTTACTTAATTTAGGGTTCGGTGGCTTTCTCCAGTTTCTTCTTGGTTTCTGTCCTCTGTTGCTAGGGGGTCTCTTCGATGTTCTTCCTCTTCGTTGCAGTTCACTACTTTCTTTTTCCTAGAACTTGTGCGCTACCTACACAACATACATCCTAAAATATTTCTTTATAGGGCAATTAAAGCTATCAAATTGAGTTTACTTAGCAGGATGTTGTTATTACTAAAGATTCAGCTTAAACCCAGTTCCAAGAATCTGCATTGCACACAAGGTAATACAATATGAATCTATTCTACCTAAACGAATACCATAGAAACATAGCATTGTGGTTGAGCCTTTCCTGTTATACAGGATGTTACTGTATCAGCTATAGCAAGCTTTAAGCTATTCTCTTCTTCAATTTATTTGGTTAACCCTTTACTTCTAGTTACATTGTCGTTTATCATCTGCTCAAGATAACATTTGTTAGCAAGGTGGTTTTTAAACTACTGGTTGGATCAGCAAATTACCTCCAATCACAGGGAGAGCTACTGATGAGAAGTTTATGGCAGCCTCAGGGTGGGTAAGGGAGATCTGGCTCCTAACCTGGGCAGAGTCATGCAGAAGGAAAAAGAAAAGGCTCTGAGCCCTGCTGGGTCACTTAGCCCAGCTGCCTGACAAGGGATTAGGAGGAGGTACAAAGCTTGGTGAAGACTGTTGAAACGAGAGGGATGTGTTTGGCAGCAAGTTGCTAGTTAAATTTCCACTATAGTATTCCAGAACAAACATGCAGTGCAAAACAAGAGTATTTTTAACAATTTGGGGCCATGTGGTGGTCTGCTAACCAACAGCTCAGGAAAATTAACTGACTTCCCAGGCATACTGCTCATTCAGGGCATACACATTAATTTTTTATCCCTAGAGTTGCCAAATCAAACTTATTAAAGACCAGGAGACACCAGCCAGTTTAGAATTAACTCTACATTTGTTATATCATCCTCCAAGTACTTTGAAGTCCAAAATGAAAGACATTATAAAAATAAAATGTATTATTACGAGCAGTGCTATGTATGTTTTGGGCAAATGCATTTTATTAAAAGAACACATTTTCCACAGAAGTTTCTGTGGATGTGCATGTGCAGTGCTTGCTGTGTACTTAGTTGTGAAAGCAATATATGCACTACTGAATCTATTGATATTTTGCACTAAAGAACTGGAACTATATATATGTTAATTAGAGTATTTTTTTTTTCAGTTTTTAAATCCTCAGCTTGGATTTTTAAATTTCTTTTTTTTTCCACCTCAAAAATTATGTATCAAAATCATGGAATAACAGAATGATTCAGATTAGAAGGGACCTTGGGGAATCATCTAGTCCAACCTGCTGCTCAAAGCAGGGTGGACACTGAAATCAGACCAGATTGCTCAGGGCTTTATTCAGTTGAGTTTTGAAAACTTCCATGAACAGAGATCCCACAACTTCTCTGGACAACCTGTTCTTTTTTCTTTATATTCAGTAAGATCCTCCCGATTTCAATTTATGACCACTCTGTCTTCTTCTCTTGCTGTGCACCTCAGTGAAGAGTTTGGCTCCATGTTCTTAATAAGCTCCTCTAATGTTTTGGAAGGCTGCTACAAGATCTTCTTAAAGCTGCTTCTCCAGGCTGAACAAGCCCAGCTCCATCAGCTCCTTATCACAGGGCAAATGCTCCAGGCCCCTGATCACCTTCTTGGCCCTGTGCTGAACTTGCTCCAGTTTATCAATGTCTGTCTTCTACTGTGGGGCCCCAAATTGAAGGCAATATTCTATATGCAGTCTAACAAGTGCTGACTAATGGGCAGTAATCATCTACATTATCTAGGCCAATCATCTTCTTCATATGCTATGAATATATAAAATAATGTAGTATGAAATAATATATACTATCCAGTATCTGGTCATCCATATTTTATGAAGAAATAAATGCAGCCTTTTTAGCCTGCAACACCTATTAGCTTGTTTTACAGTATCTTGTAAAACAACCTGCAAGCTTACAAACTGTTTCCTGAGCAGTTCTGTTACTTTTATGTTGTGGTACCAAGAACATTTCCAAACTCTTGAGTTGCTCTGTGTGTGTTCTGGCTGCATGCTGACTTCCTGTCTGGCTAAAACCTGGAAAATCACTGTTGTCTTTACTTTCTTTCCCTTATTCTTTAGAATAAAATAGAATAGAACAGAATAGAATATTTCAGTTGGAAGGAACCTACAAAGAGCATCTAGTCCAACAGCCTGACCACTTAAGAGCTGACCAAAAGTTAAAGCATGTTATTAAGGGCATTGTCCAAATGACTCTTAAACACTGACAGGCTTGGGGCATCGATCGCCTCTCTAGGAAGCCTGTTACAGTGTCTGACCACCCTCTGGGTAAAGAAATGCTTCCTAATGTCCAGTCTAAACCTCCCCCGATGCAGCTTTGAGCCATTCCCACGTGCCCTGTCACTGGGTACCAGGGAGAAGTGCTCAGCACCTCCCTCTCCGCGTCCCCTCCTCAGGAAACTGCAGAGAGCAATGAGGTCACCCCTCAGCCTCCTTTCCTCCACACTAGACAAGCCCAAAGTCCTCAGCCACTCTCCACAGGACATTCCTTCCAGCCCTTTCACCAGCTTTGTTGCCATCCTCTGGATGCATCCAAGGATCTTCACATCCTTCTTAAAGTGTGGGGCCCAGAACTGCACACAGTGCTCAGGGTGAGGCCGCACCAACACTGAACTCAGCGGGATAATCCCCCCTTGTGACCGGCAGGTTGTGCCGTGCTTGATGCACCCCGGGATGCAGTTTGCCCTCTCGGCTGCCAGGGCACACTGCTGGCTCACATGGAGCCTGCTGTCAACCAGCACCCCCAGAGCCCTTGCTCTTTTGGGGGGGCCCTCCCCCCCAGCCACTCCTCTAACAATCTATACTTATGTCTGGCATTACTCCGTCCCAGGTGCAGAATCCGGTGTTTGTTCATGCCAAATTTCATGGCCTTGATGATTGCCCAATGCTCTGATCTATCTAGATCCCTCTGCAAGGCCTCTTATCCCTCAGGAAGTTTGGTGAACAGCTGAGGGAGGAAAGAACTGTTGCTGAATGTACCGATAAGCAGGATTTTGAGTAAAACATAGAAGTAGATAACTAGGTGAGTGAACAGCTGGGGCTAGCCAATCATATAGTAGAGATGCTTGTTTGAACTATGCATGTAACCAATTATTGCTTGAGCGTTGAGTGGCGCGGGAGAAAATTGTCCATATTAGCTGAGCTATCTGTGCAATAAAGCGGCATTTACCCTGATCATATTGGTCATGGTGTATCTGTCCGTGCTTCCGCGTCAACAATTAGTACACTTGCTAATGATGCATTCAACTCCTGCATCCAGATTGTTGATAAATATGTTGAACAGAACTAGCTCTAGAAATGAACCCTGAGGAACGCTGCTGGTGGCTGGTCGCCAGCCAGATGTAGCCCCATTCACTACAACACTTTTGAGCCCTGCCCTTCAGCCAGTTCTTCACCCAGCACACTGTGTACCCACTCATCTTTTGCTGTATTAAAGCGTTCTTTCTTTAAATAGGCCTGAGTTACAAAGCCATCTGGACAACCCCCACCAAAATCATTATGCCATCCATGCACTGTTGATATAAATGTAGAACAGCTGCAGGCTTCCAGTCTCTAGAAAACCCCAGATATGTTCACTGGTCAGTCCCCAAAGACAGCTATTTTTTGAGCAACACCAGCCAATTTGTAATTCATTCTATATGCGCTCTATTTATATTGTAGAGTACAAGTTTTTAATCAGGACATGATGCAGTACTAAACCAAAGTATTGCAAAACTTTATTTGAAAATGTATAAGGGCCATATAATTAATCTAAACAAAGATGTACTAAACTTTTACTCCAGAGCCTAATTTTATGATTGAAGTCTAAGTATTTGGACCTTTATTTTAAATCACTTGTGATAATTTGCAGGACAACAATACTTAGTTTGATCTAACATTTTAGAGTACATCATGAGTAAGTATCCAACAAAGCATTCAATACAGTAGAAAACCTAGCAAAATACTCCTGACATTTCTGGGTTTCAAACAGGAGTCAAGAAAATAATTCTTAAGAAATATTGTGAGACCTGTTAATGCTTGTAGGTGCTTAAGGAAAACACATACCAGTTCTCTGTATCCAAAAGCATTATTGCCTGAAATTACACCTATCTCATTTTAGGCACTTAAGTAAAGCATCTAAATTAAGAGCCTCATTGCTCCATTTCTACATTGTACCTCAGGAAGGGTGATTTATTCCTGTGATCTGAACTGCCTGTAGGCAGACACTCTCCCTCCACAGACTCCAGAAGCAGCCTAGACTCTCAAGGTTTTCCATCAGACACCTCCAAAGTGAGATAGATGAAGTCACCTCTATGAAAAGATAGAAATAAAATGAAGCTTAGTTAAAAGCAATTCAGTAGGTATAAGCTGCAATGTTAGGCAGAGGAAGGTTTGTTAACTTTCTCTCTCTCTCTTTACCGTCCTCCTCTCCAAGCAAACCATCTCTGAGAATTTGTCTTGTGAACACCTCTCCTGTGAGCCAAATGTCAGGTGTTGAAAGCAGAGCATGCGCAGGGCTTTAGTGTTGTACATAACAATAATAGAGGTAAAGAAAATTCCATTGCTTCTAAGAGCGGGCATTACTGTGCTGCTAACTGCTTTGCTAGCTAGAGTTTTGGCTCTTGTATTTTGAAATTAGTTCATACGGCAATTTCATGTTTTACCAGCTTTTTACCCATCAGGGTTTACTGTCCTGCAATAGAAGGAAATTTGTACTTGCATGGCAGTCAATAGGCTCGTGTGTGTTGGTTTAGGTGGCCAGTGCAGTGACTTTAATGCCAGACTCTGAACTGTGGTGAGTGAAAACATAAAAATTGTACCTATAGGGTTAGTAGCTTTACTGGGAGCAGTGCATTCTTAAGCCATAATATAAAGACTTACCAAAGCCCCACTGTGGTAGCTCTCACTCAAAATAAGGAAAGGTGGCACTGTATGCATAGTTATTTAAAGAGAGAGGTTTGAAAAAGGTCAGATGACTCATACCCTAGAGATGTAAATTTCCCTGCAGTGACTGTAAAAGAAACCAAGGGACATTGCCCAAATAGATCCCATCCTCAACATGAAAATTTCACTATGTAGAACACATTTCAAAATCAGTTTAGGAAACTGATTAGCAAGTAGTATCTCTAAGACTTGTTAATGAAAATCAGGCAAACATGTTTTGTTTCCAAACTTTAGAAAGCTTCATTGAAATGTCATGAGGAACAACCAGCTCACCTGGAAAAGCATTTGAATTAAGGTACAAGGAGAATGTGTGTGTCAGGTCTCTTTGAAAAGAACTCTGAAGCTAGCAGGTTACTCTCTCTTCAAAGATTGTCCTCTTTGTGTCCTCTTTAGCTGGTGTATAGTAAACTATGCAAAACTTGAAAATCTTTACCCTCTTGAATAGTCCACAGTTAGGGAACTGTCCCTCTGAAGTCTGTGGAACATTTTGCCATAGCTTATGCATAAATGTAAATACATGAAAAGCCAAGAGTTTTAAGTATTTGTAGAATCATACCTACTTTTATATGCATTAAAATGTTTACCATCCCTTCATATTATGAAATGAGGTAGATTACAACAGGCCACCTTCTTAGGGTTTTATTTTATTTGCTAGTCATTTACCACTGGAATAACTTTGTGTGCAAAGATAAGGTATAAAGGTTCATTTCTTGTTATTCTTTATCTACCTACCTCATCCAACTCATTTATTTTGCACTATGTTAACAGCATCATGGCATTATGAAGTAATATCTGACTGACTGATACTGTGCTGCATTGCCATTATTAAAATACTGTATGTTCTGCTCTAGGTCACATGACAAAATTAGCTCCATTCAATGCCTTGCAACTTTCCAGTGTTTCTGTAGTAGATATTCTAGGACATTGTTAAGATTACTTAATGCTATGTACAAGAGGCTTGGTTTTAATTAATCTGCCTCCAGTAACTATTGAAAGAAAATTGAAGGAGAAATGGGAGAAAAAACTTCTGCTGTGCTCTGTGGGACAGGAACAGAGCATGGGCTGTCTTGTTTGCTCTTCCAGGGAAGAAGACTTGAAAAGGTCCTCTGTCTGCTCTATCAGCTGACCTCAAGCCATGTTAACAGCTGCCTCAAAGATTTCTGTAAAAGGTAGTCCAGAGATGGAACTAAAAGAACAAAAAGCAGTAAAGAAGAAACATTTAGGAAGCCAACAGAAGTTAAATGAATTATGTCATAAGCCTAGTAGTGAACAGAAGCTTAAGTCCTTGAAACTGATTATAAAAGACCATGCTTTTAGTTAGGAATATCCATTTTTTTGCCTTGCTATTAATAAGCACTGTGTTCTCTGTTGGTGTCTGAGTCTGCTTAATACACCCCTCTTTCACTGAGTTTCCATTCTCTTCCCTGTATTGCACTCTCTTTCCTCCTGGGGCAGGAAATAGGGTCATTACCATCAAGCCTCTAATCAAATAGAGATGCTGCAAGACTCACATGTAAATCTCATTTTATGCTGTAATTTGTATAATATTTGAGATGTCTATAAAGTTTTGAATTTTATATAAAGTTGCTTTTGAGTAGTAGGAAATTCATTAATTTAACAGGCCGCTTATGTTTAATAATGAGTATTATGAAGAATGTGTCTTAAAGTGAAAGCATAACACTGTTTGCTGTAGGTTTGTGTCTTCTCTTTTTTGTCCAGATAACAATTTTGGAGACTTTTGCAGATGATTTGCAAATGGAACAATACTAAAGACCAGAAGTGAAACCCTTAAGTCTTTGGACAAGTTATGCCTCTTTTTTTTTTTTTTTAATTTTGAATTAAAATAAAATTTTCCCTTTCCTTACTCTACTCCAGAAAATCTAAACTGCTTCAGAGTGAAAATTCTTATAGCTCCTCCCTCATTGCTCTTAGTACACTACAGGTGTTTTCACACCTGATTTGAACTGTTTAAATTATATCATTATTAATGACATAATTTCAATCTTGTTTACCTAAGCAACTTTCAAAATGGTGTAGATATTAAATGTAGACACTATTTCACCATAGCCTTAATGTCGTAGTGTTTATGTTAGGAAAACAACATCTATGCTTGAGTAGGAAGTAAAAGGCTATATTAAATGTTTTGTGTCATTTATTAAACAAGGTGTACCCTGATAGTAATCTATGTATTTAGCCAGGGAAACAGGAAAAGAAAGTACAAATCAGTTATACTGGTGGTCTTGCTAGAAACATCATGTTTTCATTTCCTGGCTTTTCTGATTTGAACTCTGCAACCTTTATCTTGACTGAAAGTAGGGCTTTTTTGTTTATCAGCTGAACTTCAAAAATGCTTCCACTCTACAGGTGTTTGTCTCCCAGACCATCCGGGGGAAACTTAGGCTGTTCATCACCATGTCCCAGCTCCCACACCCTATCAAGATTCAAGGAGACACTTCCAAAGCTGACTGACGTGAATATAATAGCAGTTCTACTCGTTGATGGATGAGAGTGGTAAATGTGATAGATGTTGATACTTTGAAAATAAGAAGACAAAACAAAGCATGTCTTTTGTTATAATACAGCCGCTGTTTTCAGATACCCATCTTGGTCAGTTTTTTAAAGCCAAAGAAACTGTGTTCTGAAAGAAAGCATCCACTCCAGGTTATCCACCTTCCTTAGGAATCCTGGAAAACAGAAATGAGAGGCTCATCAAACAAACCTCTAGTTCTATTAAACTGTGGAACTTTCCATCTTCAAAGAATGCTGTTGGCTTTCTGGGCTGCAAGCGCACATTACCAGCTCATGTTGAGTTTCTCATCAACCAACACCCCCCCAAGTCCTTCTCCTCAGGGCTGCTCTCAATCCATGCTCCACCCAGCCGGTATTTGTGCATGCAATTGCCCTGACCCATGTGTAGGACCTTGCACTTGGCCTTGTTGGACTTCATGAGGTTTGCACAGGCCCACCTCTCAAGCCTGTCCGGGTCCCTCTGGATGGCATCCCTTCCCTCCAGCGTGTTGACCACTCCACGCAGCTTGCTGTCATCGGCAAACTTGCTGAGGGTGTACTCCATCCCAACATCCATGTCACCAACAAAGATGTTAAACAGCACCGGTCCCAGTACTGACCCCTGAGGAACACCACTCGTCACTGGTCGCCAGTTGGACATGGAGCTGTTGACCGCAACCCTTTGAGCACAACCATCCAGCCAGTCCCTTATCCACCGAGTGGTCCATTGATCAAATCCATGTCCTGCCAATTTAGAGGCCAGGTTGTCATGTGGAATGGTGTCAAATGCCTTGCACAAGTCCACGTAGATGTCATCTGTTGCAGTCAGTGGGACCTGCACCAGACTGCCACGATTTCTCAGATATGATGGATAGTGGCTTGGCAACTTCATCTGCCAGTTCCCTCAGGACCCATGAATGGATCTCATCAAGTCCCATAGACTTGTGCACCTTCAGGTTCCTTAGATGGTCTCGAACCTGGTGTTCTCCTACAGTGGTCGGTACTTTATTCTTCCAGTCCCTGCCTTTGCCTTCTGCAACTTGGGCGGTGTGGTTAGAGTGCTTCCCAGTGAAGACCAAGGCAAAGAAGTCATTGAGTATCTCAGCCTTCTCCACGTCCTTGGTGATCAGGTGTCCTGTTTTCTTCCTGAGTGGACCCACATTTTCCCTAGTCTTCCTTTTGTCACTGACAAGCACAAGAATTGTCTGTCAGTAACACTGCATCTGAAATCAGGTAGCTAGCCATGGTCAACAGCTGATGCTTCACAGAAATTTAGACTTGGACCTTAGGCATCTAGGAGCCAGAACCATGTAAGTTCAATTAAAGTAAAGGAAACACTTTTGATTTCAACAAGACCCAGTTCAAACCCTTATTAAATTCTATTGAATGTATTAAACTCTACTTCCTTGCAGCAGGTAATGAGCCTAATTTGCGATGTGAAACACGGGGGTTTATTTATATTCCTTTTTTACCTTGCTGAAATACAGTTTAATTACCTAATCCTTTAAAAATAAAACCTATATACACAATCCAGACACTGTTTTTGATGTCTTCCTTAAGCATGAAATTCCCCAGGCTTAGCCTGTGGAGTAGATTTCCTTATATGGAATTCATATTTCCATGTTTTTGGAGTCCAGGCCCTTTGGAGTTCATTTGAAGCTGATACTCACAGTAAAACTTGGACTGTTTAAGCCTAAATCAAGTGAAATTCTAAAAATAGCCCAAACAAGCCCTGTGCATTATGTCATATTTTACACATCTCTGATATATACTGATACTACCCATGTTCTTCCTGTTTTGGGATAACATCAAGAGTGTGTTCTATGCTACGGCAGTGTGTACAGTGAACAAATGGGCAGCTCCCAGAAAAAGGAAACTGAATTTCAGTCACTACTGTACCATACTGGCAGGGACTAAACATGAGAAGGCTTCCTTCCTTTGCAGCCCCCATTATGCAAGTCCAGGCTCCTCTGCCTGCCTGTGAAGTATTTAATAATGTTCAGCACAAAGAAGGGAAAGAAGGTCACTTCCTGCATCCTACAGTGGCCGATGGACCTTGCCAACAAAGAGACACATCAAGGCTGCATTTTGAACTTCTTCTTAAGAAACTGTCTTTTACTGGGCAGAGAAATGTCATCAAGCCCTACAAAGGCTACTATAATCTCCCCATCAATGAGTAATTTGTTTTGGTTTTGGTTTTAGTGTCAACATCTTTATATTACTTTACTTTTGTTTGTACTAGTACATAGTTCACCAAGTAGCTAACTACTCACAGTTGCCAGTTCATAGTATTTTAGAGTAAACAAGACCCCAAATGAAGTAGCTTTGCATGAGTAAGTTTTTGTGTGATAGCTTGTTATACAGTACATTAAAATTACTATAATTAACATTGCTTCAGTGGAAACTATTAACTTATTATCAGGTGAGTTTTTCATCATTAGACAAACACAAACAGCAAACAAGAGCTAAGTTATAAATTTTTTGTTATCGTTTATTCCAGGAAAATCAGAGAGCCAAGCAGGCTAATATACAGAGTAAGGGGCGAAACCAAAAGCTAGTGCTCAAGGTTAGAGTAAATACAAATTCTGAAAGCCTGAAGTGAGTCCCTGGGACTGATGGCAAATGTGGGGATTGCAAAAGTGTTTGGGATTTTGTGTAAGAGATCAGCAAGTTGAAATAAAATCAGGGAGAAAGACAGCAGCATATATGTTCTTTTGAGAGGAAATAAGGCAGAACAATTTCAGCATGGAAAGGCAAGTAGTTTTGTCTCTCCTTATCACAGATGCCTTATGCACTTCCTCCTTGGTTAAATGCAGATAATAAGAATAGATTTCACTATAGTCCAGAAAAGTTTAATTCATTAATAGTGATCGCAGAGCTCCTCAGTATAACTGGAGATAAATTGCCAGAAAAATGCAAATGATAGAAAACACAGTTACTGAGGATAAACAAAAAGACAGCATTGTGAAATATGTAATTGTGTTTTTTTCCCTAGGAAGTGTAATAACAGACATCTCCCTTTGTTTCTATAAAATAGAATGTGTTTTCATACTGTCAAAGCACAAGTAACTACATGCCTTTGCTTCCCTGTAACTGGACTTAACTTCATTGAAAACAATGATGGAGATAATTTACTTGTGTAAAGCTAGTGAGAAATGAGAACTGGACAGTGTTATACATATTGTGCAACTACATTAGAGCTGTTCAACCAATCAATTGACAATTCAACCAAATGCAAAAATGTCCTGAGTTGAAAGAATAGCTGCCTGTATGTATAATACAGAGCTGAGTGTTCCTGCACGAAGCCCAGCTAAGGAGGAACTGCACCTGATGCTGCTCATCCTGAAACTGCAGAATAAAAACATTAAAACTGAGAAAAAACATTCTTTACAGAATGGACAAACAGAACTCACTGCCACAAGACATATTTTTAGCAATATAGTAATAAGAGTGTAAAAGGTACTGTATACAGGAATAGCACATTACATAGACTGGTAAATGAGTAAGGGATAAATTCTCATGACCCAAGGCATAAGCCACACATGCATTTACAAGGGGTGAAGAAATTCCCCATTGAGGTATTATGGGTGGCAAAGCAGTCTGATATTAATCAAACCATTAATCATTAGAAAAAAATTATTATAGAACACCTGCTCTAAGTATATGTTATAACAACTGCTAAACTATGCTTCATTTGTTAAAATGACTGTTACCAGACTCAACCCTTTATGCTGTGCCATTCAGTAATATGCACCATCCATTTTATTTGGCAGTTTTAGGCATTAGGGAGCAATCCAAGTCTACCTGATGTCAATGAGAAATGCCCTCTGACATCAACAGGTACCACAATTTATCAGTTAATTGTGAAATACCACTACTTAGGTTGTCTGATAAAATTCTAGAACCTAGTTTTATACATATGTTTAAAATATCTGTGTCATTAAAAAATTCCCTCCATTTTTTCCTTTTATTATGTTTTAATGTGGAAGATGAGAATAGATTTCATATACACCTCCCCTACTATTACTGTTTCATTAGTTTTACATTTGTGGTGCCTTTACTAATATTTTCCAATCCATTTAATCGTTCTCAGTCATATACATTTAGTCAGATTTATGGGGTTCAAATGTTACCTGTCCATTTGGGTTCTTCAGTAGCAACTATCAGAGACGTATTCAATCACTTTAAGGCACACAGTTCTCCTTCTCTCGTATGCTTCCTTTCTAAAGGGGGTCACCGTTACCGGTGAGCATTGCCCAAGTTTAACTAGGAGGCTGAATGTACATTCTCATTGTAAATCATAAATTTTTCAGGAATATCTCACTTTTTTGATGAAAAAGATTTCAGTTCTGGAGGGCTTAATAAACGTGAGTAATATACATTCCTGAATCATATCACTAGTTTCAGTGTCTTTGTGTATTCCAGAGAATGTCAGTCATAAAGAGGTCGGTACTGGGACCAGTACTATTCAACATCTTTGTCACGGACATGGACAGTGAGGTCGAGACCACCCTCAGCAAGTTTGCCAATGATACCAAGCTGTTTGGCGAGGTAAACACGCTGGAGGGGAGGGATGCCATCCAGAGGGACCTGGACAGGCTGGAGAGGTGGGCCCGTGCAAACCCTATGAAGTTCAACAAGGCCAAGTGCAAGGTCCTACATCTGGGTCGGGGCAATCCCAAGCACGAATACAGGCTCGGTGGGGAATGGCTGGAGAGCAGCCCTGAGGAGAAGGACCTGGGTGTGCTGATTGACCGGAGGCTCAGCATGAGTCAGCAGTGTGCAGTCGCAGCCCAGGCGGCCAACCGTATCCTGGGCTGCATCAAAAGAAGTGTGGCCAGCAGGTCAAGGGGGGTGATTCTGCCCCTCTACTCCACTCTCGTGAGACCCCACCTGCACTACTGCGTCCAGCTCTGGAGTCCTCAACATAAGAAGGACATGGACCTGCTGGAGCGGGTCCAGAGGAGAGCCACGAGGATGATCCGAGGGCTGGAGCACCTCTCCTATGAGGAGAGGCTGAGAGAGCTGGGGCTGTTCAGCCTGGAGAAGAGAAGGCTCCGGGGAGATCTTATTGCGGCCTTCCAGTACCTAAAGGGGGCCTACAGGAGCCCTGGGGAAGGACTTTTTACTAGGGCATGTAGTGACAGGACGAGGGAGAATGGCTTTAAACTGGAAGAGGGCAGGTTTAGATTAAACATTAGGAAGAAGTTTTTCACTTTGAGGGTTGTAAGGCACTGGGACAGGTTGCCCAGAGAGGTTGTTGAGGCTCCATCCCTGGAGGTGTCCAAGGCCAGGCTGGACGTGGCCTTGGGCAACCTGGTCTAGTGGGAGGTGTCCCTGCCCATGGCAGGGGGGTTGGAACTCAATGATCTTCAAGGTCCTTTCCAACCTAAACCATTCTATGATTCTATGATAAAGAGAGACAAGGTAAGGTCTTCAATGTTTTCCTGTTTCTTCTGGGGTACTGCTCATTTTTCAAATATAAATGCTCGAATGATCAAGAGAAACTGATGCCAGATTTACTTTTCTCTGCTTCTTGTAAGTCTTGATTGAATTCAGGATGATCCACTGTTTCACAATAAGATTATTGCATAACTTTGGGTACATGATATCCCTATACATTTAACTCAAAAAGCATATTTTTTAATAATGTTCTTTTACTACTTTTCTATTGCTATGAACTGGGAATTAGCAGCCTCACTTCTCGTTCTAGCTGCTACTGGCTTAACATATTGATTTGTGGCCTTCCACTGCCTGGAGTCCTGGGTATCTATAACACCATGTTTTCCTTTAATAAATTGTGTTCTCAAATGAAAGACAGAGAAGTAAAGAAATACGAGACTGTTGATACAGCTATATTGTGGCAGAATATACATTACTAGAAACAATGGATTATTTGTGCTGCTTCAAATACTGAAAAATAAAGATTCATGTGCTTAAAAATAATAAGGCACAACCTAAATTACAGCCAGTGGGCTCATTCAAAGTAAAAGTCCTATGACAGTTGTTCTTGTTCAAACATGTGCACAAATCTAATCTGTTAACAAAGTGTTCATGAACAAACATTGCTTTGTAATGGGCAATAGGATTGTCTTTATAGAACTGAAGGGATCCCCCATTTAACCTAGCTATTTTAGTGGTGAAACCTGTGAAGACTGGTAGATTTTTTTTTTCCCAGTCAGAAAAGTTAGTTTACAACTCTTTTGGAGCATATTGACACTTTTAAATCAAGTGGTTGTAAAATCGTGTGAGGCATTGCTTTCCAGAAGCTGCTGAGAAGGTATATTTTGCTTCCTCTGAGATAAATGTATATTAAGCTAGAAAGCTTGAAGGATAGCCCTCATACAAAGGAAAAATGATACTTCATTGCAATGACACTTTGCTGAAGGATCTAACATTCCAAAAGGTAAGATTCCTATGTCCAAATCTCAGAGAGAATTCTGCAACATGAAAGACAGAGAAGAAATTTTATATAAATATTTTTTCTAATTCACTTTACTACAGAGGCTCTAAAGTGTAATCAGAGTTGTATAAAACCCTGTAACATGAACATGTGACTATATATGTGAAGCCAGTAACTCTGTTTAGTAAGAAGAATATTATATTTAATTCACACAGTTGTTCCTGACTATGTTTACTATGTTTCACGAACAGTATGTATTAGAAGTGTGCAGGAATACCTGACTGAGAATTGCTAAGCAGATCAAAGGAGCAGTACACAATTTAAATTGATTAGCTGATTGCTTGTCTTCCTGACTATGGGGGTAAGAAGTTGCCGAGTATTAGCTTATTCAATCGTATTAGTGAACTCAGCATGTATATCAAATGGCTAATACATATCATTAGAGCATCTGAACAGATATTCAACTTAATGACTTTGCAGTTGCAAATCCGGAATTTGATCTACTTAATATTATTCCAAATCTATTATTAAAGTTCAACTAACTACACTAGTTTTATATGACCTGACCTATTTTGTGTATTTCTAATATGCTTATGATTGTGTTACCTGCATGCCATGCTGAAGACGTCATGGTAGGTTGTGTGTGTTTGGCACTCCCGTGTGCATCTTGCATCTTGCAAACTGCTCAATGTCATGATCTTTGAGGACTTTTTCCTCATTTGGTTTCTTTAGAAAAATGATACCTGCTTCAGCACTTCATTCTGCCCACTGAAGTCTTCATCTGTCTGCAGGGCTAAAAGAACAAGAGACAGGACTAAGTGGAAGTAGTGTCTCATAATCCTGTTTACAGTTACAAATAATGTTTCCATGTAGGTTTCTGCAAAGGAGAAATAAACTGAGAAGATGTATATGATGCAGACACAAAATAATTCACAACCCACATATTTAAAATACTAATATATATCTTGAAATGCAATCTTTGCTGATGTACCTTCTTTACATAATTTCATACTAAAACTGCCATATTAAGAAAGGAAGGAAAGCCTTTGTTAACTTCACAGAATCGTAATGCTTACAATATGATTATAATAATATAGCCAGCCATGCTGTATAACAGCTATAAAAATTATTATGGCACCTACTAATTTCTGCATGAAAGCTTTAACATTTGCTTAATCTATACAAGAGCAATAGAAATGTGCCCAGTTCTGACTAAAAGTTAAAAGCAATTTAAAAAATCTATGATTAATTCTGTAATGATTTTATTTATGTATTCAAGCTTCTCATGTGCAATGGTTCTATTATTCTTCAACCTGTCTTAGACATGTTTCCCATACCAACACAGTCATTATTTGTGAATAATACAGAAAGCACTAGGGGTTCCATGAGACAGAGATAATTCAAATGTATGCCATTCTACTGTGTACTGTTAAACTGACAGAACATTTCTAAAGCCTCTGTTTTTCTATATGACTTCTGTATGGCTTCTTTTTATATAGGACCTTTCTGTGGGTTGTGCCTGAGAAACGTGGGAAACTTCCTTGCTACGAAATAACAGGCTTCTCTCACTATAGCATCTACTGCATAGTATGCATCAGAAAAAGATGAAGGGAAAGGTGTGAAGCCTATTTTACGCTCATTTATTTACACTCTGCCATTAACTAGCTAAACAGACGTACACATCAGTAAGGCTAAAATGACTGAGATGCTGCAAAGCTGGGAAGGAAATGTCGTATGATAAATCACTTACAACTGGCTAACATGAACTTCTAATAACAAGTCAGGCTTACTGAAAGTTCCCTTTTGTTCCATAGTGCACCTGCAAAACATATGATGGGATAGGTTTATTCGGAAAGCACCTGCTCAGTACCAACTTAATAACTTTGATTTTCTAATAGCTTTATCCTAACTGTACCCATGTGTATGCAAAACTTCAAATGCCACAAGTGTAAATCCAGGCAGTTCTTTAGCTCTTTTCTTCAAGATAGCAATTAAGTCTGCAAATTCACACAGATAATAGGGGCTATATTTTTAAAAGGTCAATCACTGTGTCTGTCTTATGAAGGATGACTAAAAGAATGAGATGATCTTCTCATGTTAATTCATATACCTTGGGGCCCAAATCAACGAACGAAGACAGCTGACAAAGTTATCTCCGTGCTTGGTTTGGCCTATTCCTGATACAAGGTGCCTGAACTGTTCATGAAACAGCTGTTTCATAAAACAGCTGACTTAAATGTCATTACAGTGCTCTACAACAAACTAAAATCAATGATGGCATACCTTAAGTGTGCTGCAGATAACTGCAGAGGGATTTACTGGCTATGGTTAACACCCCTTCAAGCTGCCCAGGCCTCGTGCAGGAAGCCACTAATTGGTGTTAGAACATAGCAATCACAGTCTAGAGCTCATGTATTAATGCAGTATTAAGTCAGTGGTAAGTCTGGGTTAATACAGTGGCCTATGGACTGATGCAGCTAAGGAACAAATAGAACAGTTCCATTCGGCAACAACAACAGTTGTGCTACTAAGCAGTGATTTCAGGTGGCCCAGTAGAGCCAAACTGGCAACTCCCATCACTTCAGTTGCCAGATCTGAGTTTGGCTGTGACCATTGTTGGAAGCCTTGAGCTGCTGTGTTTGTGCTGCTGCTTCCTTCCCTTGTATAGAAATTACCTTTCCAGAAACAAGTCCCCAGGTTCTTGGCATAACAGTTAAGCAAACCACTCAGCACAATAGTTAAGCAAACCACTCAGCACAGTCCTTCTAGTGAACTGTGGAAGATGTCACGTGCCCTTACAGATGAAGGCCTACCAATGGTAAATGGAATAAGCCAGTAACTCTTCCACAGAATGGTTGTGTTGGCCTCTGGTGAGTTGTGCTGGTTTGAGCTCTTAGTCAGTTCATCCCACAGTAAACAGCCAACCTGAGCTGAAAGAAGAGATAGGATTTCTAGGTGAATAAATTTAAGGCAGGGACAACACTCCCTATGACTCCAATGAACTTTGCAGTGAAGATAAACCCAGTAAGGCAATACGTCACTCAAGAAAATACATATTGGGATTTAATTCTGGAAATAACAGAGACCATGATGATATGAAAAATTTTCCCTTGAGGACCCCCTTTTGTTCAATATTGTCTTTATTTTAGTAGAGCATAGAGACTAATAGACCTGAGGTATCTCACCAGGTGGAAACTACACTTCTGGTAACACGGGGCAGGTACCTATATGACATGTAGAGGAACATAACGGGGAAGGGACTGTAATGCTGGGGTAGGATGATGAAATGGGCCCTGCCTGGAGGAACACTCCTTGGCTTCAGTGTAGCATTGCAATGCTTCCTACTCTATGGTTCTGTGAGCCCATGCATCACAGGTTAAGGTTACCACCTGAGCATAAAAAGTGGTCTTAGAAAGGGAGAGGAGTGTGTACCCTCATCTGAATGAGTCAATGCATTAGCAGGATGGGTCTTTTAAGTATTTAGACTACATAGTCACAGTAACGTACTACAGAGGTCAGCCATGCCCTGACTTTACCCTGTGATGTTTGTCCAAAGGTTTTTTTCTCTCTGTCTCAATTGTTTTAGAGAGCTCAAAGACCACATCACAGAGGGGAATGAAAGGTGAACGCACAATAACCTCATCATTCCTTTCCTTGCACAAAAATTAATAAAACCTTGCTTGCTGAGGTCTACCGTGTAGTTGTGCTATAGCTATGAACTTTTATGAAAAACAGTCTCATTGCGAATCTATTTCATGTATTTCTGATCCTTTTCCACAGTTGAATTCTGTAAGAGGGTGCTGGAGTACCTGGAAAGCTGGTGCTGGTTACAGGCACACATGGTGACAGGTAAATGATTACTTTTTCTCTATCCCCACCTCTGAGCTGGGGATTTTCCACTACAGTGTCTTTGCTTAAGGAAAGTTTTAAAATGGCAGCAGAGTCTCAAGTTGTCTGATTTTAGTGCTGATAGAATGCTACTTGATTTGCTTGACTAAGGAAGCTGCTGGCAAAAAATGTTGCAATTGGCAATTTACTTGTCTCCATGCATATTTTGGCTCCATATCAACTTTCTGAAGTTTTTTTCCAGACAAGTGCAGAATAATCACCATATTTGCAATGCAGCCAAATGTAAAGTTGATGAAAATATTTTATTTATACAGTCTAATGCAAAAATGTAGTTGATATGTTATAAATGTCAGTGCTAATACTACTAATTAAAGCTATAATCTCATTGTGGAATTAAAAGATTTTTCTCATTTACTGGGATTGTATTTTTTTTTTTTTTTTAAATCCAGCTTTAGGGTTCACAGGATCAGAAATGTTTCTTGCACAAACAATGCTAAACACAGGACATCTTATGGAGTAAATATTTGAGGCTTACTCCCCTTCTCACCCTCAAATATATAACTTTGCATGATCTATTAACATTATAAAAAGTCATAGCTCTAAACAAGATTTGTCAACGCCCTCATGAAATGATCGCAAAAATGAAAGATGGAAGTAGTCTGCATTACTAATTACTGCAGTTCAGTTGCCAAATGTTTACACTCCTACACTCCTATGGGCATTCTCTTTTTTTTTTCCTAGTAAAGCAAAAAAAAAAAATTCTTGCTCTGTATACAACAGGTTTAAATTACAAGTCATTTTTCATAGGTTGTACAGGGTTTTTTTGAAAGACAATCATAGAATGCATTTGGATAAATATACAGCAGTCTTAAACCATCCAAAATATTTCTAGTCTAGCCAGACTTTCTATTTTTCATCTAAAATACATAAAATAAATAACAGGAAAGATGTTATTCAGTGCAAGTAAAGATACCAGATTCTAACTCCTATTGCTAGCAGACTGCTAGAAAAATTAACCCATCCTAAAAATAATTTGTAAAATGTAATTCTAAAAAAATATAATTTAAATGAAAATTTGGAGAACATTAGAAAAGAAAGCTGATTTGGTTCTAGTTTAACAAATCATCGCTATGTGACAAACCTTGTAAATGCATATTTTTCTATATACACAGCATAAGCTTGTCTCAAAATCTCACTTATTCAAATAAGGCCTATGAATATGCTTAAGTTCTTTGCTGAATTACAGCCCTAATATAGCTGATTTGTAAAACCAAAATCTAGGATGATATAAAGTAATTGACATTTTAACTTCAGCTTTCCTCATTAATTTGAGCTTCCAAAGTTCATCTTTAAAGATGGCTCAGGAATCTCTAATTTTCTGCTGACATTTGTGACTAAATTGTTGCAAGATTTATTGCTAACAGCAATATAAAGAGTAATGACATAAGCAAAAAAAAGTTCACATCTCTAACTGATTAAAAAGCTTCATAAAATGACAAACCATGAGATCCTGAGTGACTGGATAGAAATCTAATTTATTTCTGTCAAATCCTCAATATTAATTGAGAATTTTAAATCAAGGTTTCTTTGGAGTACTTCATATTTTCTGCTGCAATGTGCAAGGCAGATAGTAATGGTTTGCAGGTTTTTTTGATCCATCTAAATTTTCAAGTTTTCATACCTCACATATGCTGTATGTTACTAGGAGAATTCCCCAGGAAATTAGTGAAGTCACATCCATTTATTCAGCTAAAAATTTAGCCTCTTGTTTATTATAATACCCAGCTAAATTTACATATGTAGAAAGTTAAAAAGTAATAATACACATGCACACTTATTTTCTAAATGTCTTCTTTATGTATGTGTAACTGCTAAGTCCATTATTTCTACTTTGATTTTTCAGGATTGTGATTTTACTTCAATACTTTTTTAAGGCTTTTTATTCCATTGCTTTAACTCACCCAAGTTCTTTCATGAGCAGGTCTGAAAGTGAAGGATACAAAGAAGCAAGAACCATTACATCCCCTTAAACAGTGAAGAATCCAAAGTAGAAGAAAATTTACATCATCATATGCTCACAGAAAATTTAAGAAAAGATTCTCCAAAAATTTACTTGCTAAAAATCTAATGCCAAAATGTGGTGAAATTGTTTATTTTGATCTTCTACAGCCTGTTGTATTTGATATTTAAAATTCAAAAGTGACGTTGCATTTATTAGCTTGGATATTTCCTGTCTGCTCTTTAATTAGATCCATATTAAAAGGAATTTTTCTTAAAAACATGAATATTCATACTGCCACTGTGAAGTATTCCCTCTTGAAGTCAGTGTTTGCACCAGGAGTATGCTGCACGTGCTTCAGTCCAGTTTGGCAGTACCATCTCTTAAAATCACAACTAAAATCTGCCTGAAAGTGTCAGATCCTACCTGTATTCCCACCATAAGGCCTTTCTGGCAGACTAGTTCTGGGTCAATATGACTCCTGGTTCCTGTCTCCCTTTATATATAATATAGATAACCATATACGTGTAATGCTTTACGGGGCTTTAAATAGATTAGCTTTAGAGTCTACAACAATTCTGAGAGATACAGTTTAACTCTTGGCTGTGTTTCATGGACATTTTACACAATTTGCTTTAGTTTTCTTGACTCTGTTTGAAGTATATTTTATGTCTAATTTTTCAAGGTCAAAAGGTGCAAGTTATACCACAAAGAAAAATCAGTTATCTAAAATACTACTACATATTAATAAGCTTTAGCACATATGAAAAAAACTTAACTGCCTAGGTTTCAATTGTTGGTGAATTGTTTCCTTGTAAAATATTCATAAAAGACATCTAGATAAGCAGGTAATCTTCAATCTTTCAATCCTTTGATAGGTTTCTCCACTTCCAACACACTTATGTCAGAAGTTTCAACTTCAGCACGACTTACACTGCTAGCTGTCAGAAATAAGTATGTTCCGTTTTCATTTTGCAGTTTGTCATTTGCATGAGTTTCAAAACACACTGTTGGCTCCAACAATAGTTGTGAAGCAATTTTCTTTGTCTACACAATTTGAAATAACAGTTCTATATTTAGTTGGTTTTAAGTATTTGACTAAAAGTCCCACTCATTCTGAAATAACATTTGAAGAGTTCGATCTCTACTTAGACGAAAATCAGCTTCTTCTTTCCTAACCCTGCATGAAGAATACTCAGCTTAACTGCTTGGATCTATACCACTTGTATTTATCCTCATATACAAATGAGCAGAAAGACTACTTTGAGCTTAAAAAACAGATTAAATCGGCTAAAGTGGTATGGAAAGTGAACCATCCACTGATGTCAGGAAAATAGAAGAAAAGGAACTTGAATACTGCATGTGGAGGAAAGTGTAGTTTGGGATAGACTGAAGGAGTGGGAAGGAGAAGAGAAAGTTAAGAGTGTTTGGGCAGCCATCACAATATAGATAATTAAACAAGAGAGGAAAACGGCAATGTAACCCAGAGCCCCTGACTACAGGAAGTCCAAGGTCACTAAGCAGCAGACAAGAGAATTACAACAGGGGAAATAAAAGACTTAGGATGCAATGGTGGTTGCTAGAACAAGTCCTGAACCATGGATAGATACCATGAGAGGGTACAACTGAGCACACAGTGATCTAATTGGGAGATGATGCCAGTAGCAAGAAGAATGTAGTGAAGATCACATGCACATTTATGGAGAAGGGAAGGGAGAGCCTTTCTACAGTAATTGTTACAAACACAGAAATGTCAACATGGCTTTGTAAAAAACTTCTTCTCTGCCTTTGTCCTTTAGAGCTCAGAAAGGAGAAAAGCAGTTAATATACAGCCAAAATTCGCAAGACAATGGTCGCTTGATACCTGTAAGGACAATTTCTAATAAACATAAAGTAAGAAGCAACAAGAGTAAGGAATGAAGCCAACTCTGCATCAGAATCACAGTCTTTAAGTACATACCTCCTAATTGAGTGCCTCCAGATGAAGCCATACCTCTGAAATTTGGCACACTGAATATAGTGCTATTTTACAGACTTTTTACCTGAAAATGCTGTAAATATTATAAGAATTTTAGGTTTCTTGTGTGGTGGTGGTTTTTTTTTTCTGATGGCGTAAAGCTTTTTTAAACAGCTTTTGGTTCACTGTCTTTCTAAAATGTCATGTAATTAATAATTCTACTTGCATTTTGTTTTAACAGACCTGTTGAGAAGATGGGCCTTTTAAAATTTCCTTGCAAGAAGGAAGTTTTATTTTATTGAACATCATAATATCTATTTATAAATTACTCCTTATGCTTCTGTCACTTTTGCAGTGTTTTGTGTCACTAAAAGACTAAATCTGTCAATATAAACATACCCATATGATGTAATTAATTATATACCATTTTAATGTATACATGTAAATACAATTATATCTGTCCCTAATTACAAATTTTGTTTTAAAAAGACTTAAAAATTATAAAGTTCAAGACCAACTATACAAACTTTTCTTTATAAATGACATAAAGCCTTAAAAAAAAATACTTTTGCAATTATTACAGGATTCCTAGCAGCCTTTCTAACTATAATCTTTTACTCCATCTGATTTTCCTTGTTCGTCTTCCTTGTTCATCTGACCATGATCTTGTCCCTTAAAATCAGAAAATGTTTTTAAAAATCAAATAACAATCTGCTAGACAACTGTAAACTTCCCTTTTTACAGAAAGATCAGTTTTAACAATATTCTTTTAATCAGATGTATTCTAACTTCCACATATATCTTTTAAAATTTACAAAGTCCTGATTAGTTAGAGAATGTAAAGTGGCCAGGAAAATCCTAAGTGAAGTGAAGAACTGACTGGATTTTTAACTGTTCAATGACAGAAACTGGTTTATTTAAATATTAACAGTTTCCATAAGTCTTTCTGGGCTTCACTGAAACATGGTGTGATACATCTTTTACTTGACATTAAGAATTAGCATGCTCTTGTATGAAAAACATCCTGGCTTTCCCATTCGATTTTCCTTCCGGAAGTTGAGGATGCAGTGGTTTATAAATGGAACACTCTTTTAATCTCTGATTTATGGATATTTTACTAATTTACATGACATCTTTTTTAATAATGAACAATTTATCTGCTGTACTGCAATGGACATTTTGCTACTATATTGACACATTGGAGCTTTTTGAGTCAGCTTTAACAAGAATTTATTTGCAAAACCCAGAAGAGATTGGTAACCCTCCCCCAGCATCCAGAGACCTCCAACCTGAAAAAAAGGTATCACAATCACTCTGTAACTGCTACTTAAATTCCTTTAAAAGTTTCCTTCTGCTGGTATAAGGGAAAGAAGAGAACATTCAGATATGTAAGCAGTAGCTCTTGTACCTGATGATTAATTGTTCCAACTGCATGAAGAGGAACATGTTATCAAACGTCTGAGCAGTGGAAAGTTGTGCTGAAAGATGCCAAGATAATAAACTTATTTTTTAATTTAAAGATACATATTATGCTCCCAGTGAAGGCAGTGTCAATTTTGACTGTGACATAAACTGGAGCAGGAAGGGTAGCTATTCTGTATTGCTCCTACACCTGTCATTAAGAAGGTGATAATAATTATTCTGAAATTCTGAAACACAGCTTTTTTAAAGCTCTGGTTTACTGAACCCAAAGAAGCCCGAATCATAATAATGTGTTTTAGTATACGTAGAAAGAAGCTGTATGCAATATATGCCTCCAGATTTCCACATTGTTTCATCCCCAGCAGATGTCAATTTGTATTTGAGAACGCAAGAAAGCACATGACAAAGAACCTTATACTGCTCCAAGAACTGACAAAAAGCTTCAATTAATTTTGTTTCTCTTTGGATACTGCTATATTTTGTACCTCATTTACAAATTATATCTTTGCATTCCCTCCGTTGTACGTGGATTAGCTTGACATGATTAATTTTACTGTCTCAGAGACTGCTGAATTCAGTGATCTTATATGCACCACATTTATTCTAATAAATGAAACTCTTTCGACTGAAATCTAAATACACATGCTTCAACTTAAACTCTTCACCAATTTATAGCTGTTGTACTGAGGAGTTAAAGGAAGCTGGCGTTCCCTTCTCTATTCTTTTGCACAGACAGATGAATTCACTCTTAGAAGTATGATTCTGTTTCCTACGGATCAAACTAAGAGCTGATAAGGGACTGAAGAATCTGCCGTGGTACCATCAGGGTGATCGAGGAGTCCAGTTTTCAAAGGAAAAGGCAACACTATCTTCAGGGCTGTCAAATTTTCTAAGTTAATACACTTCAATAGGATTCTTCTGTTTTCCTTACAACTTGAATTTTGGCCTTACATCTGTGACAAGGAAAACACAACTCAACTTTCTGACAAACCTGAGCCAAAGTCTGTATAATTTTTATACCAAAATAGGAATTTTAGTGAAAGTCATCAAGAATGTTTGCTTTGAGGTTTCTATCAAAATTGTGATGCTTTCAGCTGAGTTTCCTCTTACATTTTTGTTTGAATTCTCAGTGTATGCAAACCTTATGCAAACTGCAGCCAGAACAAAGTCAGAACTCCTGCCAACAAAAACTGCTGAGTTTCACACAGCTTTAAATATTTTACAAGGTCTGAAGCTTTGTTTGCTCTCATTTGAAAGAACTGTTAGGATACTGCCCACAGTTTGCCTGACCTCAGCCTGCAATTTGGAAGGTTTACTCTCGGGCATACCTGTAACTTTCCACTTCACACTCAGTGTCAACTATTTAGGAAGAATTGAGTGGGCAAAAAATGGAAGGAGAGTCTCAGTCTATGTCAAAAATGGCATTACTTGTTTCCAAGTCACTGAGAAATTACAAAAAAAGTTATTGAATGCTTACAGACCAATGTGCAATGAGTAGGTTAGAAAGCTGTATTATCACAGGTGACTTCAATCAGAGAAAAATATAAATAATGTCATGAAGTCTAAATGCAGGTAATGGAGTATACCCACTCCCAGTGTGAACAGAATGTATTCATGCTTATTTTTCCAACTTTTTAATTTCTAAGGATCACTAATGAAACAGTGATAACAATAATTATTATAACAACAATTATCAGTAACAATTTTGTAACTCTAAAGACACTGTACAGACAAAGAAGACCTGGACACTGAAAGAAAAAGTAGGAGTAGGTAAGTGGCATGGTACTCTAAGTTGAGCAGATTTCCATAGACGAATAGAACAAAACTGAAGCTACTAATATACATGCATGTATTTATACATCTATCAGCATTTTAAAAAGGCTGATTTTATATTGCTAAAAATCATTGAATCAGCTGCCTGGGAGAAAAAGTGAATGGCAGTAGAACACATTTTAAGGATATCAAGAAAAATTTGAAAAACAAAGACATTTTCAGATAAATGTGACAGCGGCAAGGATCTGTGTGTATGTCTGGATCTATATACGAAAATATATACACAAATAAGAAGCAGGAAACTGACAGCAAGAAAAATAAACTAAAATCTGGAAATTTTAGAAAACCAGTAAAGAAATCAACAGCTCTAAGGAGAAATCTGTGGTGCATGGGGATAAGGACAATAACAAGATTTTCCATACATTAGGAGCAACGAATAGGTTCCTAATATTGGATATAGACCATGGCCACATAGGTACAGTAGAATGTTATTAAAAGACAGCATACGGTTATTCTGGTCTGTATCTGCAGAGGAAAAAATCAGATGATTTACATACTCCAGGAAAATAATTATACGATTTCCATGTGAAAACTAAAGAAGGATATCATACAAATACTAGAAAAAACCTACAATTTTTAAGTCAGCAGGTCAATGTAATTTGCATGTAAAAGTTTTAAAGAGCTAGAGAGACCAGAGTTATTTGAACCATAACTGTTGATTTTCAGTAACTGTTGGAACACTGTAAAAGTTCCAGAAAACTGGAAACAAAGCCAATGTTGAATATATATTTAAAGGGCGAGCAGTCCAGATAATTACGTAATACGTAATTACGTAATTAAGATTAATTCTGACAAAATGAATCACTGAAACAGCTTAATTAATACAGAATTTTTAAAAGGTACTAAAAATATGGCCCATTAGTAGAAGCAATGAAAATGGAGCCTGAAAACCCAACTGACCATTCTTTTGCTGACTCCAAGATTGGAGTATTCTTTCTGACGCTTCTGTATGACAACTGACTCCATACTGTGCAGCATGTTGGCTAATACAAAACTAGGAATATTGCAAAGGTTAAGAACTTGTTAATTGGAATAATGTGATGCTTAACATGAATAAGATCGATTCTTTCTCTAATGACAGTTAACTGCCATTATCAGTTATCTGGAAGAAAAGGTAAAATTATCATTGCTAAATCCTGTAGATGACACAGTTTGGAGGACTGGTAAGCAATGAAAAAGATGGGTCACTGGTACAGAATGAGGTCACTTAATAAAATGGATATACTCAAACAGTATGCAATTTAGAACAGCCAATCACGAAGCTGTATATCAAACTACGTTACCACAATGAGCACTTTCTCATCTTACTACCTATAAATTAGACCATCAAGTGAAAATCATTCTTTCAACTGCTGGGCATGGGAAAGATAATCAGCACGAGTCAGATTCCAGCCACAACCTTGGGTTCCAGTTTTGGTATTATGCCATCTGACAGCTAATAAAAAAACTGCAAATAGTAACACAGACTTGCAACTCCATTGCAACGTGATAGTAATGACAATACACAGATAGCCCCCTTTTCCTCAGTATACCCAAAAAGGACAGGAACAATCTGCCTAGGTTCAAAGTCTTTGCAAGATTTGAGAGGCAAATTCATGGGTCATACAATTCCTTGTGCCTAAAGGTTGTTCCTCACATGGGCAAATAGGGAAATCTCTTCATGCTAGGAAAAAAATGATGCGTTGTAAGAAGTTATGAAGGACGAGAAGCTTGAATCTAATGAGATGGGAGGTGGAAAGTTTGCACAGATGAGAAGACCGTGTTCAAAGAGAGGGACAGGAAGATCGCTTACAGTGACAGGATTTTCAAAGGATCAGCTCAAGAAAAGGATGTTGCAGTAGGTAATGCACATTGTAACTGAGGTTTGCTCTAAAGATATACAACTGAAAATGGTAAGAAAAAAGGATGCTAAAGCAGTAGAAGCAGTAATGAATGGCCTTAATATGTGAGACAAGGAAATATAAATCTCCCAGTTTGCACAAAAATAGAAAACCTGAAGTGTAGAAGGCTTACAAAGGTGAATCAAAATTGAGCTCATATTTCCAGCAACACAGCAGATGTTTTCAAATGCTAAGCACTGAACGCACAACACTGTGCAGAGGCATAATACTATCACTAGTGTTCAGATAAAAGGAAGACAAATTGGTTACGTCTGAGGAGGATGCAGCTTACAAATCTTTGTTAAGCCTTCATACCATAGATCTGAACTAAATTAATCCTGCTATCAAAGATTCCCAGGGAAAAAGACTCTTGTCTGGGAACAGTAAGGCCTTGCATTACCACCGTTGCCACCTTCTCCTGTCTCCTTTACTATGCTTTGTGTTCATGCAGCACAGTAAAGGAAGGCAGCAAGAGAAGTTGCAGTCTAGACACAGTCAAAAGCACTACATGAAAACTTTTCAAAATGGGATGGGAGGTAAGCTTAGCTGGCCCAGGAGTTTTCTTAGCAAAATAGTGGAGGAAAAAGCAAACGAGGTGAACGGGAAGTTTTATCATCCCTCCATTGTATCTCAAAAACACATACTCCTTCCTTTTCTCTTGTCTCATACATCCAAGCCATATATCATTTTTTCTTCCATCTTAGCTACTCCAGGACACCCTTGTTTTCCTTCCTGTTCTGATTTCTTGTTCTTCTATTCTCTACTTTCTCAAAATCTTGACTTAGAAAACATTTTCCTAGAAATGCTTTCTGCTCTGTTTCTCTTCCTGATTATTTCTCCTTACTTTTCTGTGCCCGTCTGCTATGTTCTTTTAATCCTATCTGCTTTAAGTAGTAACCCTTTTAGGATAAGAAAATGATCATATTCAGTGGTTCACAAATGCACGTTTAGGCTTATGGGCATGCATTTAGGTGGCAGTACTGAGCGGCACAGGCTTAAAAAGCTCTGCCCATCAAACACAACAACGGAGCTGGCTTGTGTTCACAAAGTGTCCTGCTGATCAGCACGCTCAGAATGGAAATGATTTGCTGTGAATAAAACAAAAAATTTATTACATATTATCAACTATTAATTATTAAAACCTAAAAATACTCATGTTTGCCATACATATAACTAACAATTTTATCTATTAATACGCTGACCTATATAAAATTATTTAAATTTAAAACAAATGTTTATTTAGTAAGATGGCTGCTCATCATTCAAGTTATTAAATCTACACATTTCTCACTAGAACTGTAAAACAGGATTTTTTTGATTAAACAAGAAAGACTAGATTAGATTAAAAAAAGATTCGTTATCTTTAGTAAAGTAAAGGTTATACATTTCAACTACCATAAAGAATTGCAAAACTTCAGTATGTGTAGGGTTAAAGGGTGGAAATGTGCTGTAACTTGCAGTGGAAATTTCCACTGCGTGCTTTATTGGCAGAGGAATGAGCCATACCCATGGTAAAGGGGGGTGTGTGTGTGGTCTCTTCATAAACACATTGGAATGCAGTGTCACATTATTTTTCCTTCCAACCTTCTGACCACTTTTTGGTTTTGGTCTTCCTGAGTTTTCTGGGCTCGCAATACACAGATCCACTAAAGCTTGTGGGACATTTGCCTAAGAACAAATTACAGGATCCTATTTTAGCCTGCTCCACTGTTTTCTCATACTGGCACATTGTACTCTCTGTAGTATCCTCCAGTCTCTGTCACCCATTCAGTCAGTCATCCTTTTTATTGTTGAATATTACTGTTTGCCTTTTTTTAATTCTATACAGCCAACATTTAACTATGGATATGGGAAAAACTGTATGGTTTTGCAGACAAGAACTGTTCTTCTGTCTGTAAAAAAGCAATTCCTGTGCTTCCAAGCTAGTAAAAGGTTACAGGATACAAGAGGAAACTTAAGAATATTTAGAGAGAAATTACCTAGAAAGTCCCAAGAATCTGAGTTATTAAAGTTATTTATCAGTGATTTGGAAAAGGTCTCGCATAGTAAAGCAACAATATGGGTTGCATTGTTATTCACAATAGTCAAGAGTAAAGCTGGCTGCAAAGGAACTGCAAAAATGCACGTTTGGGTAATGAAATTACAACCTCAAGACAGAAAAGGGTTAACAGAAAAAAAAAGTCCCTAAGTATATGTAAAAATATGGGCTTAATTGAGCTTTTGGCACTCGGGGAGTAAAATCTTAGTCAATGTGGATAGTTTTCTGAAAGCATTAATTCAGCGGGAATCAGAACATTACACAATGCTCTGGGTTATTAGGAAAGGAATAAAGAAAATATAGATGGTTATGCTTCTTTATAAATTCATTTTATGGGTTACTGAATCCTGAATACTGCTCACAATTTTCTCACTGCTAAAGAGAATATGCTAGAAACAGAAAAGACATAAAGAACTAAGTGACAAGGATGAATGGGAGATACGGTTTCCACATGAAGAGAGCCTGAGCAGAGTAGGACTTTTCATCTTAAAAAAGCAATATCTCAGAGATGACACAAAATCATGATTTGAGTGAAACTAAATAGAAAATATTTATCTCAATTTAAACACTAGAGGGCAACAAGGAAACCACCCATCAGCAGATTTGATAGTCTCAAGAGAGTATTTTTTCAGCCTAACACAGTTCACTGAGGTATTTCGTGCTGTCAAGTGTTGTCGCAGTCAATATGTTAAGGGATGCAAAAGAAAAGTGACAAAATGCAGTGAATCCAGTGGGCAGTGGTGAAGCTCCACAGCTTCTGACTCAGGAAATACTTAGATGGAGCATGCCTAAGCAGAAGGTATGCCTTCTTTCATTGAGTCTTCCCCAAGCAGCTGCTGTGAGGCCACAGTAGGAGGCACGCTCTGAGATGAGACAAATCTTTGGGATGTCCTAGCATGACAAATAAAATTTCCTGTCACTAAGCACACAACACCAAGTTTAGCAATAGCCTGGTAGCAACACCTAAAAGACATTTGTAACATGAGTGACGGGACAGCAGGGTTCAAAGTGTTGTAGTGAATGGGGCTATATCTGGCTGGCGACCAGCCACCAGCAGTACTCCTCGGGGTTCATTTCTAGAGCCAGTTCTGTTCAACATATTTATCAACAATCTGGATGCAGGAGTTGAATGTGCCATTAGCAAGTGTACTAATGATACCAAACTGGGATGTGACTCTCCTGAGGGACAAGAGGCCTTGCAGAGGGATCTAGATAGATCAGAGCATTGGGCAATCATCAAGGGCATGAAATTTGTCATGATTCTGCACCTGGGACGGAGTAATGCCAGATGTAAGTATAGATTGTTAGAGAAGTAGCTGGAGAGCAGCCCTGCCAAAAGGGCTCTGGGGGTGCTGGTCGACAAGCATTGGTGTGGCCTCACCTTAAGTACTGTGTGCTGTTCTGGGCCCCACAATTTAAGAATGATGTTCAGGTCCTTGAATATATCCAGAGGAGGGCAACAAAACTGGTGAATGGGCTGGAAGGAATGTCCTATAAGGAGTGAATAAGGACTGTGGGCTTGTCTAGTTTGGAGGAAAGGAGGCTGAGGGGTGACCTCATTGCTCTCTGTGGCTTCCTGAGGAGGGGACGCGGAGAGGGAGGTGCTGAGCACTTCTCCCTGGTACCCAGTGACAGGGCACGTGGGAATGGCTCAAAGCTGCATCGGGGGAGGTTTAGACTGGACATTAGGAAGCATTTCTTTATTGAGAGGGTGGTCAGACACTGGAACAGGCTTCCTAGAGAGGCGATCGATGCCCCAAGCCTGTCAGTGTTTAAGAGTCATTTGGACAATGCCCTTAATAACATGCTTTAACTTTTGGTCAGCTCTTAAGTGGTCAGGCTGTTGGACTAGATGCTCATTGTAGGTCCCTTCCAACTGAAATATTCTATTCTGTTCTATTCTATTTTATTCTATTCTATTCTATTCTATTCTATTCTATTCTATTCCTCACATACTGAGAATTCCCAAAGATACTAATACTGTAAAATATGCGAAAGGAGAGAGATTAATCTAGCTCTATTCATCTTGCAACAAAAGGATTTTACCAATGGTATCAGTAAGAGTACAGTTAAATGTATGCTGAGTGATTTTAAAACTTTCATATGAGCTCTCTGTTATCACTTTGTGGTTAGTAAGAGTTAGTAATTATCTCTTTGGTGTTTTCTGTGTCTAGCCAGATCTACAGCAGTGTATAAAGAACCACCTTTGTGTATTCTGAAAGTAAACATGAATGAAAGAATCATTACAGATCAAGGAGTGTAAATGATAAAGTGCTTAGGCTCAGACTACATATAAGTTAAATGTAATATGTATGGGGTTTTTTTTAAGTTTTGTTTTTTCTCTTTGTAATATTTAATTTCACATAATTTTTAGGGACTTTGATTTAATAAAATCAGTCTACAGGATTGAAAATCCAAGAAATTACTTTGGCAGGGTCACAGCCAGAGCATGTGGCTTAAAATTCAACAGTTCAACTAGTGCTGTAGATTGTTTCTAGTTACTGCCAGTAAGCTTTCAAAAGCTCTTTGAAAACCAACCTTTTGCACCTATGAAAAAAAAAAAAAAGTAGTATTATACTGATTTTGAGTCCTGGATGAATGGCCAAGTCTCAAAGGGTTCATCTTGTATAAAAAAAATTGTAAAATTTATGAATATGGTAACCATTATGCAAATTGATGTTCTTGATCTTCTACCTTGAAAATAACATAATAGTACTAGACAATTGTGGCACATACAACACAGGGGATGAAAC
This sequence comes from Charadrius vociferus, assembly GCF_000708025.1. Lineage (NCBI taxonomy): Eukaryota > Metazoa > Chordata > Aves > Charadriiformes > Charadriidae > Charadrius > Charadrius vociferus. The sequence continues at coordinate 2,711,586 of NW_009646931.1, read as the reverse complement.
ATCTACTACAGAATTACAGATTAAATAGGTGATGAAACTTGGAAAAGTGACAGAATTACAGATTAAATAGGTGATGAAACTTGGAAAAGTGACATCTAAGATGAGGAGTATGATTAAGTGCTATGATAGCCTGCAAACTCTGCTAAGGCACACGAAAAATAAGGTGATTAGTGACAACCAACATGGATTCACTAAGGGCAAATCTTGCCTGACAAATTTGGTGGCCTCCTACGACAGTATTACAGCGTTGGTGGATAAGGGAAGAGCAACTGACATCATCTAACCGGACTTGTGCAAGGCATTTGGCACCGTTCTGCATGACATCCTGGTCTCTAAATTGGAGAGACATGGATTTGATCAATGGACCACTTGGTGGATAAGGAACTGGCTGGCTGGTCGCACTCAAAGGGTTGCAGTCAACAACTCCTTGTCCAAGTGGTGAATAGTGATGAGTGGTGTTCCTCAGGGGTCAGTACTGGGACCGGTGCTGTTTAACATCTTTGTTGGTGACATGGATGTTGGGATGGAGTGCATCCTCAGCAAGTTTGCCGATGACAGCAAGCTGTGTGGAGCGGTCAACATGCTGGCAGGGCTCAGAGCGACCTGGACAGGCTGGAGAGGTGGGCCTGTGCAAACCTCATGAAGTTCAACACGGCCAAGTGCAAGGTCCTGCATGTGGGTCAGGGCAATCCCAAGCACAAATACCAGCTGGGCGGAGAATGGATTGAGAGCAGCCCTGAGGAGAAGGACTTGGGGGAGTGTTGGTTTATGAGAAGCTCAACGTAAGCCGGCAAGATGCGCTCACAGCCCGGAAGGCCAAATGCATCCTGGGATGCATCAAAAAAAGCATTTCCAGCAGGTCGAAGGAGGTGGTTCTGCCCTTCTACTGCACTCTGATGAGACCCCACCTGGAATATTGCATTTAGCTCTGGAGCCCCCAACATAAGGAGGACATGGACCTACTGGAGCGGGTCCAGAGGAGAGCCATGAAGATGACTAGAGGGCTGGAGCACTGCTCCTATGAAGACAGGCTGAGAGAACTGGAGTTGTTTAGCCTGGAGAAGAGAAGACTCCAGGGACAACTTATAGCAGCCTTCCTGTATCTGAAGGGGGCTTGCAAGAAGGCTGGAGAGGGACTTTTTGCAAGGGCACATAGTGATAGTATGAGGGTAATGGCTTCAAGCTTCCTGGAGGTGTTCAAGGCCAGGCTGGACAGGGCTTGGAGCAACCTGGGCTGGTGGGGGGTGTCCCTGCCCATGGCAGGGGGTTTGGAACTAGATGGTCTTTAAGGTCCCTTCCAACCTAAACCATTCTGTGATTCTGTGATTCTATGATTCTATGAAATTATGAACGCTATGTGGAAGGTGAACGTGGAATGACTGCTCAAAATTTCTTCTATTACAAAAAAAAATTGCAAGAGATCAAATTAAATTATCAGACAGAAGTATTTATACAGACAATTTTTTCCATACAGTGAATAATTAAACGATGGAACTGACTGCCACAGGATTCTCTGAACACAAACACTATAAATGGAATATAAAAAGCAAGAAGACTAAATAATGGAAGAAAAAAAAATCAATTAGAACCCTCTAAACACAAAGACACATTTATACATTCCATTGAAAAGTCACATATTGCCTGAAGCTAGAAGGGCACATCACAGGAAACACTATATTCCTGTCTTGCTTGCAAATTCTTCCCCTAAGCAGCCGCTTTTGACCATTGGCAAAGACAGGGTTCTAGGCTAGATGGACTTTTGGCCTGACCTAGTACAGCATAAAGATAATTATTTCAGATTTGCATGCAACATTTTGAGATGTAGTTCATAGAATGAACATCAACTCAATATGAGTAAGTTCATTTCTCAAGATGAAACAAAACAAAAATAATTAACCATTTATGCATCTCTAATTAGCTCTAGGATATACATTAACACGTTTGAATAATTTTAGGAAAAAGAAATTACAAGATGTATATGGGCAACATGGTTTTCTTTGATAAAAAATTTGGGGGGGGTTTCTTCTGAAGCTTTTCAATATTCTTTAAATGTGAGACATGATATGTGCCAACGAAAACTTTTTTTTTTTCTTCTTTAAGGAGATAAGTCAAGCAGAATTCAGTAATCCATGCAACAGTTCATGATTTCTTCTCGAATGTCATAATTTCTTGCATATTTGATGATTTACAAGCAATAACAAGTGGCTCCAACTTGACAACTATGATTTTTCTGTTTTCACATGTCTTGGGATATATTTTTAATAAAAAATGGTCTAAAATTAAAGAAGGTTTTTAGAGGCATTTGCTGGATTTCTGTAGTAAGCCTGTTGTGAATTAATCACTATCTGACCCAAAGAGAGTTGCATCTTTCCTTAGGAATGATCACCAATCCCTGTTACTGCTTATTGTAATTTGTGAGTCCATTTTCTATTGTTGATTTATAAAGCTATTACAGCTATCCTTCAGAAAAGGAAATAGTGGTTGATGTGCAATGCTTCAGTTTGGACATCTCTGCTGAAACTTAGAGTATTTACAGTAATTTGCAACTCTAAGGAACTGTGGTATGAAGTTGTTATTACTGCATACTTTACTATGCAGTGTGTGATTTTCTCCTTTTTATGATGAAGTATTTTTAGGTGAAGATATAAAGAAAAAGTAAAGTTTGGTTACGGTGTGTTTCAGCCAATTCCTACCTTGATTTGTTCAGCTGTTTTGTGAACTCCTAATCTTTATAGAATTAGGTCATTTAGGTGAAGCCATGCAGAACTCAGAAATTCTGTTTCACAGGAAATTTTGAATTTGTCCCAAATCATAGAATCATAGAATGGTTTAGGTTGGAAAGGACCTTGAAGATCATCGAGTTCCAATCCCCTGCCATGGGCAGGGACACCTCCCACTAGACCAGGTTGCCCAAGGCCACGTCCAGCCTGGCCTTGAACACCCCCAGCGATGGGGCCTCAACAACCTCTCTGGGCAACGTGTTCCAGTGCCTCACCACCCTCAAAGTGAAAAACTTCTTCTTCCTAATGTTTAATCTAAACCTGCCCTCTTCCAGTTTAAAGCCATTCTCCCTCGTCCTGTCACTACATGCCCTAGTAAAAAGTCCTTCCCCAGCTCTCCTGTAGGCCCCCTTTAGGTACTGGAAGGCCGCAATAAGATCTCCCCAGAGCCTTCTCTTCTCCAGGCTGAACAGCCCCAGCTCTCTCAGCCTCTCCTCATAGGAGAGGTGCTCCAGCCCTCGGACCATCCTCGTGGCT